>NC_084974.1:27540745-27673245 GCF_963691925.1 Scomber scombrus
TCTTAGGCTGCTATGTTAAACACCCCAAAAAAGTTGTTTTCTTATCATTTACTTTATCAAAAGCATGTCTGAATCATTTTTCTTGGTTAATGTATTTCTGTCTGATCTGCAGAACCAAGTCCAGAGTGACTCGCAAGATCAATTTTGAGGACAATAGCCAGAACTTCACCATCTCCAGCCTGATTGAGAGAAGCATGGAAGACACCAATATCAGTCTGCAGGTCAGTCCTTCATGTTAGATATGGATGTTGTATCACCTCTCATTTTCATATTTTATAATCATCAATTGTCTCACAAAGCAAATTATTTGAAATATTTAATAATACCAGCAAAGAAAAACAGTTCCAGTTTGATCTCTGATAATCAACTGGACATGTGATTTTCCATATTTAAACATGGATTCTCACATGAGCCTGTAAAATATCATGCGATCCAATACACAGTTGTTATAGTCATCATTTGTTCCTGTTTTCTCACTCTCTTACATGTTTGTAGGAGCTGCTGATTGAAGTCTATCGGAGCATTGGAGAGCCTGATAGTCTTTATGGCTGTGGAGGAGAGACGATGACCAGTCCACTGACAAGGTAATCAATAATCTAGTGATTAGACCTGCAGACATTATCACTTCTTTTCTCCGGTGCTGAATCGTCATCAGAATTAAAACTTTTATTTGTAATTTATAGAATTCGAACTTATGAGCATGAGGCCATGTGGGGTAAAGCTCTAACCTCATACGACCTTCACTCCACTCTGCCGGAAGTCACTCGACAAGTGGGAATTGTGGAGGTAAGTTAGTGAAAGATGCACATGGCAAGATGTGCAAACAAACAACAGATGACATGACATCAAATAGTCTAACACAGTCTCTATAATTTCATCCAACAGGGCCTACAGAACTTTGGTCTGAGCAGCATCCTCACTACCTATCTGAAAGGTCTGGAGAGTGAAGGGTTGGAGTGGGGAGCTGAGCTGAGAGAGCTCCGCTTCCAGGCCGCCTGGAGGAACACCCAGTGGGACTGCGACCTGTCAGAGAGGTGAGTGGAGGAGAGTGACAAAACTGCACAAAAATCAAGAGTAATCCATCATAGGATTAGAGGAAATCTCACTTGCCTTTTTTGATGTCTTTTTTTTTTTTATTCTCTCCAAATCACATTTGATACGTCAGGAGTGAAAAATCCAAACCCGGCTTCCATGAATCAGTGTTTTGTGGTCTGCAAGCATTAAGGGACAAGGAATTCTCCATACTTGAAGAAACTCTGAAACAGGCCAGGTACGGCAGGCATTTAGACACTCAGTTTTACCTCCAATGTAATGGAATTATGTTATTGTGGACATATTATTCGCCCATCTATGAGCTTGTGTGTTTCCACAGGGGTGCAGAAGTGGAGGAGCTGTGCAGAGGCAGTCTAGAGGCCGTGTCTTCTCTGTACCCAGCCCTCAGGAACCTGCAGAGCATCAGGGAGCTGGAGAGTGTTAAACAGCTCTTCTCTAGGTGATGGAAAAGTCAAAAATCAGCAACAATGTACAACAGAGAAATTGTGAATTTATGAATCCTAACTAATGTTTATTTTTTATTTACTGTATGTATCAGACGCTTCTCTGATGTTGCTCTGAGGGAAGTTTGCAGCCAGTGGCGGCAGCATTCCCAGCTGCTCACTGACAGCGACTTTGCATTGGTGGAACCCATTCTGGCTGTTCGCTCTGTTGCCCAGAACACACTGATGTCCAGGGTGGGAGACCCAGACAGCAACCAGTATCTCACCTCTGTGGTCACTGAACACCTGATGGAGCTCTGCCAGCTGGCTCGTAAGGCAGGGAACACACAGGTAACATCTGAATGTTTGTGCGGTCAGACATAAGGAAACATTAACTTTTATTTCAACTACTAGGTACTAACGCTGTTGCAATCCATGTGTCCACTGTGTCCAGCTGGCAGAGCGGGCAGTGTTTCAGATGAAGCAGCATGGCGGCGGAGGGCCGTCGGCATCGTCACCTGTGTTGTCATGGCAACTGGAGGAGGCTCAGGTGTTCTGGGCAAAGGGAGAGCAGGGTCTGGCTCTGGGTCGGCTGAGAAAGATGATAAACAACCTTGAGGAAAAGGTCAGACACAAACACACAGACTCAAATCAAACTTTAATTATAGAACATCCCAGTTTTATTATGGAATCCAGTAATACACAAATACATCAGATTAATTCAAATGCATATTAGCCAAAATGTCAAGATTCTTCCTTTTAGTTATTCTTTTTTTTCTTCCATGTTGACCAGGTGGATTTCAATCCTGCTCTGGCCCCGGTCTACACCGAGTGCCTCAGACTGTGTGGCAACTGGCTGGCTGAGACCTGCCTGGAAAGTCCTGGAGTCATACTTGAGAAGTACCTGGAGAGGGTAAGAAGAAGCTAATAGTATCCAGATTACCTGGTTCAAGCCTTGTTGTTGTTGACAGGATTTCAGGATTCACCTCCACTGATTGTGACCGCATAACAGAGACCTATGAGAGGAACACACACACACACACACACACAGCCCAACGTATATGAATAATTTATTGATGTCCAAACCTCTCCAAATTCACAGTTTATATCCTTGGGCTATGGCAGATTTATATGGACAAAATTAAATAATTCATGTATTTGTGTGTGTGTGTGTGTGTGTGTGTGTGTGTGTATGTGTGCCTGAACTGTCAGGATTATTTTGACTCTAACTTCCTTTTATGAGAGTAGCTGGTAGCTTTCAGATTAGTAAAAGTCTCTCCTGTGATGTTCCGTCAGGCGGTGGAGGTGATCGAGGGCGAGTCGGGTGTGCAGGACTCAAGGCTGCAGAGTCAGCGGACTGAGGCCTTCCTGTCGCTGGCCCGCTTCTCAGACGCTCAGTACCAGAGCATCGACAAATATATGAACTCCTCTGAGTTTGAGAACAAGCAGGCCTTGCTTGAGAAGGCCAAAGAGGAAGTGGACTTGATGAAGGAACGTAAAGTAACGTCCAACAGGTATGCACTCTGGAAGAAGGTTTTTGGTTTACATGATTTGAAATTTTCTGCATGAGTATCCCTGATTGCAGCTGAAAGAAACCATGAAGTGTTTTCTCTATTGTCTCATTTGTTATCACAGGTACACAATAAAGGTGCAGAGAGAGCTGGAGCTGGATGAGAAGGCCCTGTCCAACCTGCAGGCAGACAGACAGCGTTTCCTGTGTAAGGCGGTGGAGAATTACATCCAGTGTCTGGAGCAAGGCGAGGAGCACGACACCTGGGTGTTCCGCCTGGCGTCGCTCTGGCTGGAAAATGCTGATGTGAAGGCCGTCAATGACATGATGAAGGTTAGCCAAAGACACCTGAGCTGATCATTATTTTTTTTGAAGACACAAGCTATTCTGATTAAAGATTTTTAACTTTAGTCTTTTCTTATTCCTTCTCTTATTTTGTATTTCAGAAAGGAGTGAAGAAGATTCCCTCCTATAAGTTTCTACCTCTCATGTATCAGCTGGCTGCTCGCATGGGAACCAAGATAGCAACTGGCGTTACAGAGGATGTGGGCTTCCATGACGTCCTCAATGACGTAATACATCACTTTGTTTATACTCAACAGTACATTAGCCTTTTTGATGACTTTCTTGATAACCAGAAGTCCAGAACCTGTTATTCCTATTCCTCAAAAACCCAAGTACAAGTAAATGCAATAATTGTATTGGTGGATAATAGTACACAATACAGGTGGAAAAATAAAGAAAGGATTTTGCTTCTACTGCTGATTCAGTTGTTTTTCTCTCCTCACAGGTGATCTGCCGTTCGTCTCTCGAGCACCCCCATCACACACTCTTCATCATCTTCGCCTTGGTGAACGCCAACAAAGACGAGAACTTTTGCAGAACCCGCCTGTCAAAGAGCGCTCCACGGCAGCCGTCACAATTTGACCTGGTGGGACTTTTGTCAAATGAGGCTCATTTCCTCCTATTGACATTTCTGATCTTATCAGATTCTCATATTTCATATTAGATATTAGGGCATGATTCTGTGTTTCACACATGGCTTGAACAGGACAAATGTTCATGATGTAGAAATACATTACAGACAGAGTATGCTAAAAGTTTTTACTTATATGAATATGTGAAATAGCAAAGTAAAAAGAAGTGATAAGAAGAAAAAAATGGTAATGTCAAGTTTCCTTTCCGTATAGTGATGTGAGTAAATTTCCCAACGCTGCCTGAAGTTTAAAGCACTTTGATAAGTAAGAACCCTCAGTTCTGTTTTACAAGTCAAGTTTTCCTCATGTAGGAGCGTTCGGATGTGGCCCGGAAGATCATTACTGCGATCAGGAAAAAGAGAGGCCAGATGATACGAGGTATCGAGCGTCTCTGTGACGCTTACATCACTCTGGCTTATATGGACGCCAGCAGGCACAAGACTGAGAAGAGTGAGTAAAGCACACTCTGCTTTTTTGTGAATGGGATTTATCCTGATGCTCCTCAGCACTTGTTAAGTTAATTTTCTGATATAGAAATGTTCATTGTCCTACGTGGACAGTGAAGAGATTGTGGAGGTGGTGACTACATTATTTAGTTTGATTGGGGAAAGTGTCTCTTTTTTTTTTTCTTTTAATTGTGTGTGTCATACATCCAGATGTTTGTCCTCCTTTGTTTTAAATATAGAGGCTCTTCCTATCCCTGCTGATCAGCCCATCATGCAAATCAAGGACCTGGACGAGGTTGTCATCCCCACAATGGAAATCAAGGTGCAAAGAATGATGAAGCTTCTCAACTTTCAGTATAACCAGAGGGCACTTCTGTGTACAATGGAAGATCAGCAGAGGATTTACTTAGTTTGATTGACCCATTTAATTTCAGTTGGCTGAAATCCTGTTGAATGAAACTAATATAGATTTCAACTCAAAAACAGATTTCATGTTGATATAAATAGTATGAATCTTTTAAAGTTTTTGGTTTTGGCTGCTTTCTAAAGTTCAGAAGGAATGCTATTATTCTTGACTTATAATCACGATTTTAGATCATTCTGTTGTTGTAATGATAACAAGAGTTATTTAATTGTGTGAGTAGGTTGATCCGTCTGGTCGCTATGACAACTTGGTGACAGTCAGATCTTTCTTGCCCCACTATCATCTGGCCGGAGGAGTCAACCTGCCCAAGATCATCGACTGTGTTGGCTCTGACGGCAAGAGCAGGAGACAGCTGGTCAAGGTGTGTGCGCGTGTGTGTGTGTGTGTATGTGTGTGTGTGTGTGTAAGTGTGTGTGTGTGTGTGTGTAAGTGTTCTGCCTTTGATGCCCAGTTTGTACCAACATGTACAAAGACATTTGTTCTTTCTCTTGTATGTGTGCTAGTTCTTAAACACATATTTGCTCTTTGAAGCCAAAGCTGCTGTCAGATGTGATTAAAGTCCGACCAGCCGCTCAGCTTTAACTGTGACCTCAGTTCTTTTCCATTTCATCTTGACTCATGGTAATGATTAATCCTGTTTTTTGTGCTGGAACAAATACAAAAGTTTGTTGGGTTACAAACATGCTTTCACACCTTTGTTATGGGGACATTCTTTAGGGGACCACAGGTGTGTTAGTGTGTGTTTGTGTTTACGGAAACACTTGTTCCAGGCTAATAATAGACACTTACAAGTCACTGTTAGGCTAATAATTCACTATTAGACATTGAGTCATGGTGAAATCTTTAAATTGTATTTATACATCAACATGCTCTTAATATGACTATTTGATGTATTTTTTATTTGGCATAGTGTAAAAAAAAATATGCCTAAACATGAAAATTATAAGAATCACATTTAAGACTTTCCAGTGCTGGAAAATGCATCGATCGGCTCTTTAGTTCATGAAAATGAGATTCAGAATGAGTCTCTGAATAGTCCCTGGCTTCTTTATGTTCCTTCACCTTTGCCCTCTCTGTGGGAACAGGGCCAGGACGACCTGCGGCAGGATGCAGTGATGCAGCAGGTCTTCAGCATGTGCTCCATGCTGCTACAGCGCAAAATGGACACTCGCAAGAGGAAGCTCAACATCAGACGATACAAGGTTACACACCTTATTAACTGGCTTCTTTTTCCTTCAAAGAGAATAATAAATCAAGTCTTTGTTGTTCTGTTCTATATTTTCGTTGATCTTAGTGTTGAACTTGTATTTTTCCTTGTTTTGTTGAACTAAAGTAGCACAGCTGTTGAAATGCATTGAATTGCTATGATGAGAGACTTTACTCCTACTTCATCCCAGGTGGTGCCGTTCTCACAGCGTAGTGGCGTGCTAGAGTGGTGCTCCGGCACGGTGCCCATCGGAGAGTTTCTGGTGGATCCCAATAAAGGAGCCCACAGACGCTTCCGACCTCAAGACTGGACCAACCTGTCCTGCCGCAAGAAGATGATGGTACTGCTCAGGTTTACTCTATTCAGCACTCTGTGATGTTAAACTCTCAAACATACAAAAAAAACACCCTAACCCTTTTACTCTGTTGTGCTTTCATTGTAGGAGGCACAGAGGCTTGCGTTTGATGAGAAGCTTCAGGTCTACAGCGAAGTGTGCAGGAACTTCAGGCCGGTCTTCAGATATTTTTGCATGGAGCGGTTCCTGGACCCCGCAGTGTGGATGGAGAAACGGCTCGCTTACACCCGCAGCGTGGCCACCTCCTCTATAGGTAAAGCCTCACGTATTGAAACACACACAATGGCACAATGTTGGGTCGTATTTTGATCATGTGGATTGAAACAATATCTTTGGGCTTGAGGAAGAGGAACTTGTTGTTGTTGTTGTTTTCTTGTTGATTACATCTGTTGAAAATCTGCTTTTGATGCAGACACTGGATTACTCACCAACGCTCTGTTCTGTACCCACAGTTGGCTACATCGTGGGCCTCGGTGACAGACACATCCAGAACATCCTGATCGATGAGCAGACTGCTGAACTGGTGCACATTGATTTAGGTAAAATCATTGTCATTCAGTTAATTGATGTAAACAGAAGAGTTCAGCGGGACAGTGGCTGTTACCAAGCAACGTTAAAGCACTTATAATATAGCAGCATCATAACCAGTCACTCTTTATTTTCCTTTTCATACTTTTCATCTCCAGGTGTAGCCTTTGAGCAGGGGAAGATCCTCCCCACCCCCGAGACCGTCCCCTTCAGGCTCTCCAGAGACATTGTGGACGGGATGGGCATCACTGGAGTGGAGGGAGTTTTTAGGAGGTGACGAGGAAATCATACTGTGCTCTGATATTGTTGTCCCATAACATTTCTCATGGTTTCTGTATGTTGTGTTTGTTTGCTCTTATGTTGATTTATGTGTCTGAATTAGCAGAAAACAGACGGCTTTGTTGTTTCATAGGTTGTTTCTTTTCATCATGTTTTGTGATGATAATTTGTCATGTCTTAATACAGGAGTTATTTTGTGTGTTTTAACTTCAAAATTACTGCTAACAATTTTCCAAAGCATACTGAAGTTTTAAGATTGATTGCACTATTTCACTACTGTATAAAACGTAATATACAGATGCATGAAACATGTTTAAAAAAAACTATGATACCGGTACCAACGAGTACCCTTAAACTGACCATTTGTAACAAATTGTTTTCTTTGATCAGATGTTGTGAGAAGACCATGGAAGTGATGAGGAGCTCTCAAGAAGCTCTGCTGACTATTGTAGAGGTACCTTATCCACACACATACACACACACACACACACACACTGCCTCTCGTCCTTTATCAGCTCTTTTCACGTTCTTTTTTTTAACTTTATTTTAAGCAAACCTTTGTATGCATCTATGTGTTCGTGTGCTGGTTTACGTGCTGTAACAGGTGCTGCTGTACGACCCCTTGTTTGACTGGACCATGAACCCTCTGAAGGCCTTCTACCTGCAGCATGACGAGCAGCAGGAGCTCAATGCAACGCTCAGCTCCACGATGGGCGGAGATGATTTAGACAACCACCGTAAATCCAGGTGCTCCAGTAGGGGAGGGGTGACAGATGTGTACATGCACTTTATGAAAAACATATTTTATAATGGCTTGTCTTATTCATCACCTAATGCTCTTCCTCCTGCAGTGACAGTCAGAGCTTTAACAAAGTGGCAGAGCGGGTGCTGCTGCGGTTGCAGGAGAAGCTGAAGGGGGTGGAGGAGGGCACGGTGCTCAGCGAGGGGGGGCAAGTCAACCTGCTCATCCAACAGGCCATGGACCCCAAAAACCTCAGCAGACTGTTCCCAGGCTGGCAGGCCTGGGTGTAGAGGAGGAAAACTGAGTTCAAGTACACTTGGGCTGAAGTTCCTGTTTCAAGCAACAAGTGTACAAGAGACCTTTTCATTTCCTCTTTTATATTATAGATAGAGATAATTTGTCAATCTTTCTGTTCCTTTTGCCTGTCAAGTCATTTTCAAATTGCCACAGATACTTCAACCCCCAAAATAATGCTGCTTTTGTGAATCATTGAAGGCATCATACTGTATCGCCTCATAGTGGGAAAAAAGTGGAAAGGCAATATGCAAATGAGCTTCAGTGGTTTAAACTTAAAACATATTTTTCATATTTATTTCTCATGAAATATGAAGGCCACAGTTTTTATAACCCCATGTGTATATAGCAAAAACCAACAAATTAACACTATACTGTCCTTTTGATCATCCATTTCTGACACCCTTTGCACTATTAAGTCCATTTTACAAACTGCTTGTAGTTCTTACAAAACAGACTATACAATCAACCATTGTTTTGTAGCATAAAGCTGAAAATTACAAAATCCTGAAGGTATTTAAAGAGAGCAATAAACTGTGTGGCTGTGATGAGTCCAGTTAAGGGAACAACATGTTTGCTGTATCGGTTAGATTGTCTCTTTTTGTATTTTCCTGTAGGATGTGAATGTTTTCATACTTTTGGTTGTTATATTATCATCAATGAATCCCCAAAGACCTTTACCAAGAACACAGTACTTATGAAATACGCAACATGCCTTTTGAATAAACTGCGCTTCAAATGCTATTGACTAATTCCTAATAAGCCAGTTCCAGTTCAGCTGCTTTTGCTTTTTGTATTATTTTCACCTATTCAGTTTTTATACTATTTTGTAGGACTTCCCTGTCCTGTAAGAAAATGCTGCTCTTGAACATGATTGCTGTAAACATCTGTAAAGAATAAATGTTCTTCTTTTTTTTCTCAGAGTTGTGTTTTGACTGTTTACTAATTCACTACAAATGTATGCACAGATTTAAATGTGCCCTGTGCGTTGTCTGCCGCTCATTACCTCGAGTTCTGAAGCATTATGTGTAAATATACGGCATTAACGTAGTACCTTTCTGCTGTGTACTCATTGTTTCAGTACTCACTCACACTGACAGCTCAGCAGATAACACTCATCAGTCTCTATTGTGCTTGTTATGTGCTCAGGAGGTAAACTTCAAACCGATGAAGTGTGAGGAGTGGCCAGACGATCACACAAACTCCACCTGATCACTGCGACATGAGGATCCATTGAAAACAGATCAGAGCCGATGTGAGAGTAGAGGCCAGAGGGTTTGAATTTTATCTTCTGACAACAGAGCTGTAAAAACATTAAAAGGCTTTTTTTCACCCACTGCATCCATCAGCAATGACCACCAATCCAGTAAGTTTTGCATTTTATCCTAGAGAAACTTCTTATATTAATAATATACATGTATTTAGAGTAATTCCTATCAATACTTTTCAATAATGGAGTTTATAAATGTCAGTGAATAAAATAACATGTAACATTTTGTACTTGAAATGCAGGAAAATCTCATTTGTACATGAACATTTTTAAATCTGTTCCTAGATCATCTCACAAGTGGAATAGCTCAAATTCTTAGTGGTCAGTGTATGAAAGTTTTATTCTGGATTTATTTGCTTTACCAACAGTATCCTGATCCAGGTTCTTCTTTCATTTGTGAGGATGGTGAGAGGAGGACATTTCCTCCACTCAGCAGATCAGACGTCGGGCCTCAGTATGTTCACCACCTGGCCCTGAAGCCGCCACCTGAGATCACAGACTCCATCCCCAAACACAAAGGTACCCCAGCCTCCTTTCCATTATTGTAGAAAAACACTTAACAAACCAAAAGGTCTTTGTAAGAATATACAGTGTATGTTTATGTTCATATGAATGTACCAGGTCAAGATTGACCATTTTGTTTGGATGACACAGAAAATGTAGAAACTCATAATTAAATGTTGGTAGGTATAAAACTTTTTAGATAAATTAACAGAGTATAATCCTAATATAAACAGATATTCAGTAAAAATCTGGATAAACGTTCCATATTAAGGATGGCCATTGCTCTATATACTGTATGTATAGTTAATATATATACATAGTGTTTTAATTTAGTATTTTAATTTAATTGTCTGTAATACTGCAGTATACAATAAAAGCAAAAAAAACAACATATATTTTTTACATAATAAAAATAAGATTTATAGGTACAGTGTAATCATATCTACATTTACTGTGTGTGTGTGTGTGTGTGTGTGTGTGTGTGTGTGTGTGTGTGTGTGTGTGTGTGTGTGTGTGTGTGTGTGTGTGTGTGTGTGTGTGTGTGTGTGTGTGTGTGTGTGTGTGTGTGTGTGTGTGTGTGTGTGTTGTCGTCCTGTCAGATTTAAAACGAAGGTGTGTTAAGTTTACTGTGGCTGCTGTGATCTGCCTGCTGCTCCTCCTGCTGCTGGCTGGAATCCTCCTCGGTTATTACTGTGAGTGAAGGGTTTAATTCCCACTTGAACCTCGAATACAAACATAAAAACTGTGTATATATTTATACCCAGTTCCTCTCTTATCTCCCAGATTCCTCATCTTGTATGCATGGGCGTCAGTGTGGCGATGGGAGCTGTGTATGGGAGTCCCAGTGGTGTGACGGGGTGAAGGATTGTCCAGCAGGCCAGGATGAAGCTAACTGTGGTAAACAGCCTCATTTAGACCAAAGCGCATGACAAAACACACCTGAAAACCCTAAAATCTCATCATCCACCTTGAAAAAACACAATCTCTTACAGCTAAAAGTAACACTAACTGATAGACATCTTAATAATTTGTTTACACATGCATGTTAGAATTGATCTTTCCTTCAGGCTCTATAGAAAACATTCTTTGTGTTGTCAGTTAAATGTGTCACTTAACACATATTTGCACCAGTTGCCTATTGTCTTCACCGTCTTTCCTCACGTAGCAAAATGTCAAGTGATTGTCTCTGTTTGCTTTGTCAGTGAGGCTTCATGGTTCCAGTTTCCTGCTCCAGATCTACTCGTCTCAAACTAAAACCTGGAGGTCTGTTTGTTGGCGCGGCTGGACGGACCAGCGGGGGAGAGCGAGCTGTCAGCACATTGGATACAGCAGGTAAAATGTTGCCGTTTCACTGGATCAGACACGGACTGTTTCCTCTGCATGTGTCAATGTTTTATGTGTTTAAGTTAAGTTGTGTTTTCCATCCTGTGGTTTGACAGGAGCACATATTTTAAATCAGGACAGCGGGAGGCGGATTCTGGTGATGGATTCTTGATGATGAAGTCGGATTTCAACCCTGAGATTTCCATATTGCAACAGCTTTTCCCCAGGTTAGTGAACTGGTAATAATGAGCCAGCAAATGACTCTAATATTAAATCAATATGAACCTACTCGTATTTCAAATTTCTTCTGTTTGTCGTCTGCAGCAAAACCTGCCCCAACAACAGCGTGGTGACATTACGATGCACTGGTAAGTCATGATGTACTAATAAAGTATAATTTCATACTTTATTTGATGTATTTTAGGCATTTCTTCCCAAACAAATCAGATCTAGGTTAAGTGTCAATGGACACAGTGTTATTCAGATATTTCCTACGGTTAACATTCAGGCTGTTTCCGTTAATTAATCAGTAAACAGTGAGATCATTTTATTGTATATAAAAAGGTATAAAAAGGTGACATTGCTGTACACATGCCATTTAACACTTTGACATCTGCTTGTGCGAAACCCACTAGCTGTGAAATTTCTAACAGCAATCTTGTCCACAGATTGTGGAGGTGGTGTGAACTCCAGCAGGGCCTCTAGGGGCCAACTGGCCTCTCTCGGGGCCTGGCAGTGGCAGGTCAGCCTGCAGATCGGGGGCTCTCACCGCTGTGGAGGAGCAATCATTTCCCCCTACTGGATAGTCACTGCAGCACACTGTGTGGCCAAGTCAGTCTTTGTTTACTGCACTGATCAAAGCAGTGGTTGTAGTCTGATCTCCACCTGAATCTACTCTCTGTTGTGTCTCTCCTCCGCAGGGCCTCTCGCCCAGGAGTCTGGACAGTGTATGCTGGGATTGTGAATCCATTAGGCACTCTGTTTAACCCTGCTTACTCTGTGAGCCACACTATAATCCACGAAGGCTACGACAGCCTCACTCGCAGGAATGACATTGCTCTGATGAGGCTCTCCAAACCTGTGGACAAGACAGGTGCTTACAAAAAGATTTACCAGAAGAAGAAGAGTGGCATATCAACACATCCACACTCAAAAATCCAAATAAACAACACAAAACTATTCCTCATTCATTTCTTATTCTATGGAAATCAGCTGATTCATGTCTGGCTTTAATGCTCAACACAGTAAAACCTTTTTAATCAATCACATATTCCTTTTGTAGATTTATAACAACAATCATCTTCTTTTCTCTGTTAGTCTCCAGAAATATTGGACCAGTGTGCCTGCCGAATGTTGGTTTAAACATCGTGACTCCTCAAAGGTGCTGGACAACATGGTTTGGTCGAACGGTAGAAGGAGGTGAGACAGTTAAGGTTAAAAGTTATTATGTGGTGTGAACAGAGTGGAAGCTTCATCAGTGGAAAAACACACCAGGCGCAAGTGAATACCAGAAACTGAAATTAAATAGGTGTTAAAAAGACTAATACATTACTGCTGGTTGCTATGTGCCACAGTGTCTTTTTTAAAGCCAACACTGGGTGGCGCCATAGTCAAAGCCCTGCTGTAGTCACCAAGAGTTGCCTGATATAATTTGAACAAATACTTGTGTGACTTTAAAGAGATGTTCCACTTGAAAAAAATAGGAATTTATGGTGCATGTTTTTTTTAAATGTCTTGAAGTAGTGTAAATGGACTGTACTTATATAGTAGCCTTTCTAGTCTTTTCAACCACTCAAAGCGCTTTACACTACAACTCATTCACCGCATTCACACACATTCATACACTGATACCACGCAGGGTGCCAACTTGCACATCAGGAGGAACCATTCACCATTCACTCGCATTCATACACCGTTGGCACAGCAACGGGAGCAACTAGGGGTTAAGTGTCTTGCCCAAGGACACATCGACATGTAGACTGGAGGAGCCGGGAATCGAACCACCAATCTTCCAATTGGAGGACGACCGCTCTACCTCCTGAGCCACAGCCGCCCCACATACATAAATGGACTAATGTTGGCAGTCAAAACCATTACAGACCTGTGGAAATGACTTATGAAGGTGTTAGAGAGACTAGTAACCAACTATCAGATTGAAGTTGTATACAGGGAAGGCCTGTAGAGGACGCTGTATTCAACTTGCATTCACTCCAATGTGAATGCAAAGTGTGACTCCTGAAGATGGGTGTCAGCAGGTCTATGTGTAACTGGATCTTTGACTGTTTGACCAATAGATTACAAGTTAAGTCAACAAGTTATCAAAGGCAACGCCCATTAGCGCTGGTTCTCACCGGCGTAGTGTTCTGTCGATTGCAAAAACAATTGTATTTCTCACTCTGACTCAGTTAAAATCTTCAAATTTGCAGATGACGGGTCTGATCTTCTGTAATGATGAAACAGCTGACAGAGCAGAAGTCTTCTCACTAGTTACGAGGTTTGCTCATAACAACTTAATCCTAAACATCTCCAAAACCAAGGAGATGGTTGTTGACTTCCACAAAGTCCACAAAGATTAGCTTTAGCCCTTAGTTATCAATAATCAGACTGTTGAGATAGTAGAAACTTTAAGTTTTTGCAACAACTTTAGGCACTTCAGGCAAAAGTTAACAGTGTTAAGAGCAGAACTACTCATTTCCACAGCAGCACATATCCTGAGGCAGTGAGGGCCTTCATTCAACTTCTCATCATCAGTTCAATCCATGAACTTAATGTAACTTTGTCCCTTTAATGCATCAGAAACGTGTTTTATTTATTGTTAGAATATTTTATATGTTTAATCTGATGCCTTATTTATTTTGCTAGAGTATTTTTGATGTGTATCTGTATTGTATTGTTGATGTGTGTTTGCATACACACATTCCAATCAATGGCACGGTAATAAATCCTTGTATCTTGAATCAAGTGATGTTTCCATCTCTCCGACAGACTCCGGCTCTCCACACTTGATGGAGGCTCAGGTCTCACTCATAAATACTTCAGTCTGCAACAGCTCCAACGCCTACAATGGCAGGATATCACAGGACATGCTCTGCGCCAGAGAGACGGAGGCAGGATCAGACACATGTCATGTACGACTGACGACACGCTTCAATTTAAAACCCGATACAATGAAACTCTTTTTAACTGATAACATCAAACATGTCAGAGCGTGTAGTTGATTTTATTATGTAGTAAGCGGCAGTGTGACCGCCTTCGGGGGGTAATGTGTTGCTATAGAGCTTTAAATACACAGTCAACTGATCACGATGTACACAAGGACTTGTTGATCTTTACATCAGTAGTAACAAATGGTCTTTATGATAACATATTTTTAGAACAGATGCAACCGATAACAGACACTGACACAAATAGTTTCTGTTCTTGAATGAATTCAGAGCATGTCCACACTGTAATTGTATTTAAACAAGACCTGCACTATATTCAGTACATGGTAACAGCTTTAAATGAATACTTTCATTCGATGACTTATAACAAACCATTAATACAGTCAGCTGCTTTATACAGAAGCAGCTGACTTACATACAAATATACAACATTTTTTATGGATCTTAAAACCTTAAAATCTTAAATGTCTCTAAACTGTGTAGCTCACCAACTCTCACTCAATCTGTGCCGAACTCTTTTTCAGACTGACAGCGGCGCCCCTCTGGTGTCCCTGAAGGATGGAGTATGGTGGCTCGTTGGGGACAGTATTTGGGGAGACGACTGTGCTGAGCAGAACAAACCAGGTGTTTATGGCAACGTCACCCATTTCCTTGACTGGATCCACTATCAGATGAAGGTAAAAACTCACAACAGCTGAGTGTTTAATGGAAGGGTTGGACTCATAAAGGCAGTTTAACAAAATCAATTTAACTCCAATCTATGCTCAACATTTCTCTGTCCTGTATGTGCAAATAATTTGTAGCGTTTGATTTCATCAGCTTAGAGCAACAGATACAATAAGCAGTAATACTTCTTGACTCAATGTAATAATACCTACAGTATATCTTGATAAAAGTTGAGATTTTAATATTGCAGTTTGAGTTTGATGATATAAAATCAGTAACAAATATGATTTTATTCATGTGTAGCTGTTAATAATGAAATGTGGCAATTGTTTGCATGAAAATTGGTTGTATTTTAATTTTTCTTTAGCATTTAAAGAAGCATTAATTGTGTAGAATAATGTTCAATCACAGGAAACAGCTAAAAACAATGTTTGTGTGTTTGCAGAAGCATCAAGATGACTGACAGGACCAAAGAGGAAATGTCTGAGAGGTTGTTTTAGAGCATGAAGACACTTTTTTATAGAACTGTCTCGATATTATACTGTATGTATTGCCAACATAACTTATTAAATACTTTTTATGTATTACAGTTCTTGTTGTGTATGAGTTTTATTTATATGTATTTGAGATACAGAAAGTGTTTAATTAACCTGAATAACTTTGACTGAAAATGTCCTTTTAATTCAGTTATAAAATGAGCTTTTAAATGGAGATGTGCCATGTTTCAACACAAGATGTCACTCACAAACCGCATCAAGCTTGAAGCACAATCATATCAGAGGATGCTTCGGTCCTGAGTCACTATTCTGATTTATATCTTTTATTTGGTCACGTTATTTTATTTACATTTAAGTACAATTTTGGAACAGAAAAATACACTTCTAAATAAGTGAACATTCAAAGATTCAAGTGTACCTTCAATTTGACCCCTTAAAATGTTGGCAGGCTGAGATATTAGTGCAGTTTGAGATGTGTCGCTCATTAACAGAATCAAACAGCACATATTTCTCTTCCTGATTGTGCAGCACAGCCTCAGCAGAGAACCATGATTCACATACTAGATCATTGACGTTTACATATAAAGCTGTCACTTATTGCTAACAGGTCAAATCAGCTTTGCTAAAAAAGCTAACTGTGGCCCAAATGTACCCGGATGACACATGTAGTTTCAATATGTCCGCTTCAAAATCCTTTGGCTTCTACTTCAGTGTTTGATTTGTATAAAATGTGCAGTATAAATATGTACCCTTGCAAAACTAGTGTCATAACTGCATCTAAAAAGCAAATACTTGGATTAATAATACAATCACATTCATTCAAAAGTTGGACAAAAACAGAATTTGTTAAATCACAATAATACAACAAATTTCATAACTATTATTTTACAGAATGAGAATTATTCATCTTTACCTTTATATTACAGTTTGATCAATTTTAGAGACAGTGCAATTCAGCAGAGTGAGTCTCACACCGCTGATATTGTATATCAAGATGTGTTTGCAGTGAGCTGAGACTTAAAGGCACTATAGGCACTGTAAACATGTGTGTAACCCCGAATATTCTTCCTATTAACTGTGATTGTTTCAGCAGCTTTTCCCCTTAAACTCAATATACACAGGCACAAACTTTACTACAATTGCAGACTTTAAATATAATAAGGCATTCCTTCATTGATCACAGAGTTGGCATTTAGATCTTTAAAGAAGCTAAGAGATGTGTCGGTGGCAGATGATCAACAGTAAAGACACTTTTTTTAAAGAGGTTTTGAGCCCTTAGAAATTATTAATACACAATTTGCCTGGATATCAAAACTGTAACTTTTAAATTATTGAAGAATAATAATGCATGTACTGCTAATGTCCTCCTCACCTGCTGTTCTGTGATTGTCTGTAAGGAGGGAACTCCACCTTTTGATATTACTATGACACATCACTGCTGTGTGATGGTTAGTGTGCGTCACAAGGTCTTTGATAACAAAGTGTGTCAGTTTGGTTCAGTTTGTTTTTTTTCAGGGTGGATTTTCCCTTTAAGAGGCAGTTGATCTGTCCGTATCTACCTCCTTGGGCCAAGCAGATGGGTGCAGTCTAGAGTCTGTCGGACACTCAGAGCCGAGTGTCGATGGTCGGTGCGGTCCGAGTTTAACCCCTTTCGCCACTGCTGTGGACGGGCTCTGCTCGCTGGTCCCCGGTCCGTTCACCCTGTTTGCTCGTCCCATTCCTCTCAGTCACTTGATGCGGTGGCGGACCAGCGAGGACTCGTCGGTTATCTCCCCGGAGCGGTCTCTGTGTCTGCAAGGCAGGACCAGCAAGAGAAGCAGGATGATGAGGATCACGGCACAGATCGCCATCAAAGCGTAGGAAATTACCCACAGTAGAGGCTCCTTCAGCGGCCCGGTGGAGCAGTCGGCCGCCACGTCTGCTGCCGAGAAGGGTCCGGCGATCTCTGACAGAGCCACTCCGCCATTCACTGCAGACAAATATATGACAGATCATTACAACCCTCTGTTCTGATTGGCTGCATCACACTGATAAACCAACAAGGTAAAATAAACATTTACAAACTTTGAAAAAGTGAAAAATGTATTTAATCATAAAAAAACTACAATGAATGAATCTCAAACATGTTAATACATACTAATAAAAATGTTTTACCACTGCTGGACAAAACCAGCAAGCCTAATGGTTAAGACACAGGAAGGTTTTTTTCTAAAATCAATTTGATTGAGACAAGCAATTAACACTTTGGTGATATTGCTTGTTGCGGATATAAAATGTCAACTAGATTACTATCGAGCTAAGACGTCCATTCACTTAGAATGGCGGCCACTAAGCATCACCATCAGAGCAATTAGAGGTTATTTGCGTCACCTGGGTGACTCATCACTTGTTGAGAGTTTTCTGTGTCCAGATTTTAGCAGCCAGCTCCTGATATCAGAGCTTGCTACCCCACTGTCACAAGCCTGCATCCTTAACCTTCAGCCTACATCTGCTCCAAGTCTTTTACTTATTACAGAACAAAAGGGATCTTTGTACTTTAAGATGAGAGCAGGGAAGCCTTGCCCAAGTTCATATTTACACAGACCATCAGGGAAGTACCACTGTAAAAGGTTTAACCTCTGCTGTTTAGGTCACGATGAATGGGATCATCTGGTGGTCTTGGTCAGTCAGCTCACAAGTATTATTGAACACTGCACAGTTTGCTTTGCCTTAAGTTATTAATTATTCTACACTAAATGCCTGGACTGTAGTTTTTCTTTTTCTGTTTAAGATCTTGCAGTGTAAAAGCAATATCATCAGGAACATTAAGGACATTTTGCTCATCTCTGTCATCAGTTGACACCACAGAAATGAAACCTACAGATCATTATGAAAGTGTTTATATTTGCTTTTCTCAAGTCCCCTTTTTCCTTTAGTTGTTTTGTTTCTTTACGATGTTTAGAGGAATCTTAAGTAGGTGTAGTAGTATTTATTGCTACTTTTGTATTTTAGGACTGTCAAAGATCACATTTAAAGGGGTCAGAAAGGTGTCCTAACTTTTGACTGGTACTGTATGTTCACAATGACATTCAACATTGATTATGAGTTATTATAATATTAAGTATAATGAGTATGGATAGGCTTTCTTGTGCCAATTTTTATGGTGTGACTTCAGTCCTTCATACAAACATTTACAATACATTTAGTGTATTGAGAATAATATGGTATGTTGAGATTGGAAAACAAAATGACCAAAAAGCAAAGAAACATACATTTAAATCTGTGTACAAAATATAATAAAAAGGCTGATGATCACCATACAAGCTAATTATTTAAACCTCTAAAACCTATATAGACAAAGAAGCACCTCGGCATAGTTATATATTTTTGCCAATTCTGAACTTAATCTTTAAGTGAGTATCAAATGTTATACATCAAATGATTCAGGTGAACCTATCCTTTCTTTCTGGTGCGGAGTAAAGTCACCATCATGCATTACTTTTGTGTGAGCTTACCATATTTGACAAAATGACAAAAGAAGCCTAAAACACGCCCAGTGAAAAAACAAACAAACTTGTTTTGTTGAATAACTTCATAGTCAACCAGTGTTTGTTTTTTTCCCAACGTGAAAAGTTGTATTTACATGTTTTGGAACTCTGGTGCAAATACACCTCCTCCTCAGTGAGTTACAGCCATTTATTTCTATTGTCCTGTATTTTGAGTAGACAATGGAACAATATGAACATTTTGCTGCTGTCTTTATATTTTGTGTTATGTATCATTGGAAAACACACAACCTAATTAGTGAGTGCAGACAGTGACTTGAGTGAAGCCATTGTATCCCAGCAAACATTTTTTTCCTGTATCACGTGATCGCATGCACCGTAAATTGGTCCCGATGGTCGTAAAGAACATGGTCCAGCGTAGCGTTGACTGTTCCAGATGGATAAGATACACAATGAACCACTTTGTTTGGAGGTCTGTCTATCAGATATATTTAGTTTTACATACTTTCCCGTCTTATTAATGATCCTCCACAAGCACTTTGATTGGCCTGTTATGTACCCTCACCTGCACAGTTGCTGAGTGAGAAGCCTAGTCTCCGCTGAGCACGATCAAACACCACGTAGAAACCTTCCATAACGGTAGCCCCGATCACCAGGCCGTTAGCAGACGAAGACACCCCGAAACGGAAGCAGTCCAGCGTGCCGTCCACATCTGTGATTGGCTGGATGTACAGCTGCAGCACGAGAGAGAAAATTGATGGCTTAGCCGAATGTAGGAGCCCTTCTTGGATGTTTCTGTTGGTGTGTTTATGTACCTGAGGAAGGATGGTGATGCGGAAGGACTGGCTGGTGTTCGTGGCTCTTAGATAGATGGACAGCTTGGGGAAAAACCTCCAAGGGGTCTCTCCCTTCATCCAGCATGCAAGCTTGGTGCCATCCCAGAACCCTGAGGAAAAGTCCTGGATCTGAACCAAAGAGACAAACACATGGAGGAAAAACAGAAGGGCAGTGCAACAAAAAACAGGCTTTTGCTGTTCTCTTTTATTTTTCCTTATTGAGTTGAAATCCTGACTCGCTTGGGATTAATCTGCAAGGATGTTGGTACTGTAATTGAAAATGTTGCTTCCAGGTTCAAATTAACCTTGAGTGCTGTTTGTGTACAGTTGTAAAAGGTGGAAAATGTGTAACAAAGTAGAAAAAAAACAAAAACAAAACCATGGAAACACTTCTTTTTTTTTTTTTATAGTAGAAATACTTCCTCTCAAAGCTACTGTCCTTGAGCTGTGTGTGTGTGTGTGTGTGTGTGTGTGTGTGTGTGTGTGTGTGTGTGTGTGTGTGTGTGTGTGTGTGTGTGTGTGCGTGCGTGTGTGTGTGTGTCCTATCCTCCCCTGCATCTCTTTGCTCTGACAACATGTTTCATCATTTTCTGTGGAGAGACGGCAGCGTACCAGAGAACTACGTGTGATGGCTCCCACCACCGCGTTGAAGACGTTGACAGGAAGTCGCAGCAGTGTTGTCCCGCTGTCGACTATAGCTTTATCCATGTTATACTGAGATAAAAAGAGAGAGAAAGAGTGAAGTGCAGTAAGGTTTCTCTCAGTTCAACCGGCTGCTACTGAAGACCTTGAGCAAACAAAAGAATAGAAAATGAGGAGCAGACAAAAAACGAATTGAATTCCAGCTTATCTCCCGGCTCATCACGAAAACATATCAACCAGAGTACATCAGCTGTCTGACCGGCTCTGCTCTCTGCTTTACGATTCAGAGATATTATTTACTGACGTTTCATGAAACGGGTGGTGGGTGGTGTTTAACAGTTTCAGATATCATAAGAAAAATGCAGAAGTTTACCTCTCTGCAGTCCAGGTCCAGATTCTGGTTGCCGACCTCCAGCTTCAAAACCTCCACTTGGTAGTACCACTCCTCTAATATAGGGGTGTACCACACTGACCCCTGATACAGAGTTGGTTCAACCCCTCCCATGATCTAAGGAAGAAACGCAAAAAACAAACAAACCCCAAAACACTCATTATATCATCAATCATCACTGGGTCATCTGTGAACACAACAACACAATGGAAACCCAACAAGGGTACACTCCAGTAAAGGTTTATCCCCATATATTTTGGCAGAGTACATAAACACACACACAAGCACCCTGCCATCTTCTCCATCTGTCTGTATCAGTGGGTAACATGGTGGAGATGCAGCGAGCGAGGCATCAAGGCCGTCCGTATAACAGCGACAGACCTGCTCTCAGCAGGATACTATCTTATCTTAATTAGCTACACTCTAACTGGATTGGGCCTGCGATGGGGAAACTGCAGTGATGAAGAGGATGCCAGCTATTATGTCTCCAAAATGCACTGAGCTCCTCTGTCTGATCCACCAGTGAGGTTTTATTCAGTCTAAGAAGAAGAGTGACCAACCACATCCCAGGACTCTCATGAAATACATAATGAATACTGTAAATAATAAGACACATACTGCATCACACAAATACAAATGAGATGCAGAGCTTAAAAAATGATCAAAGACAAAACAAAACAAAAATGCCTTTAAGCAAACTCTACAACCAAATTGTTTTTCATATGTTCATTTCATCAAACTCCTCCCTGAGCAGACCCTCCTGACTACTCACAAGACTGCCTCCCGCAGGGTCCGCCGTGTTGCTGGCTGACAGTCCAGCACCGCACATCTGGAGGGAGAAGATATCAGGAATTCCCAGCTGCCTCACCACCGAGTTGAAGAAGGGCTCCACGGACGAGTCCGGCTGATTGAGAGACAGAGCGTGTGTCATCATTCAGTTGTGTTCATTGATTTGAGCGTTTTGCATTTTAAGATTTTTACTTTGTGTGAATATGCAGAATGACTTTCTACAAATGTTGCACCACACAACTAAAATGTTCTTCACTGATGTTTCAGAACAGATAAAAAAAGACTGAAACAATGTTCAGTACAGTATCTCCCTTGACTAAAGGATGTCCTCTCTTCTTCAGACAGGTTTTGTGTCATCATGTCCCCCAGGGAAGTTGGACCTGAACACTTCGACAGCACAAAGCGGTCAGTGTGAGTCTATCTGCCCTTCAATCACTGGCATTTGATCCCAAAGGTTGCTGTAGTCAGCACAGAGTGAAAGAATGTATTGTGCCCGTTTAAAGGTGACGTCACTCTTTAACATGACAATTCACCAAATTATCATATTAAAGAAAGCTGACACTGAGCGACTATCACACTTTATAGTTAAGGATGTTCTTCGGCAGCTCCTGAAAATGAATTAGAATGGACTAACTGTGCTTCTTCTAGACAAGACTTTCAATTTATTTAATCAATGGAACAGATCCAATAATAAACATGATGATTAAGGTAATTTACTGAATTAGTAAACTATGTTGGGTGAATTTATCTAATGAAACTAAATGAGCGTTACACAGAAGCATCCAAGCCTCGACTTCCGAAAATAAATCATGGACACGAAACTTTTCTGTTGTCATGTGAAATGTCCGTGACTACAGGCAGATAAGATCTCAGTTTGAACCGTTTTTCAGTGCTGTAAGAGATGTGGGGCAGTAGGAAGTTATGCAGTGCTGCTTGATTAACTCGTTTAACCCTGATAGCATCAAGCGCCTTTTTTCCCCTTTTCTGCTCGAGTGTGATGCTTTGTGGAAAAGTTATATATATATATATAAATAGTTATATATTGAATGTATACACAATTGATGTAATTTAAATATGCCACTCCTTGAATGACCTACTTACTTTATGACACATTTCACAGTGATCAGTAAACAAACTCAGGGCTCAAAAAAGTGCACATTTGTAATATATAATATTGTTTAGATTATTTTAGGCATGTAGGACCAGCTTCAGGTTCTCAAGTAAAGTATATTAAGTTAAATCAAGAGAGAGATGATTGTATTTTTTTAATTGCTTGAAAAAGAAAAGGAGGCTATGAAATAAAATAAAAAAATAGTCCCCTTGATATATTCAGGGTTGGATTTTTCTAACTACTAACAAACTAAAAACAATGATTACATGAGCAGTGATCAGATATCACTGCTTTAATAAATATATCCCAAAATAAAGAGGAAAAAAAGCTTTTTCACAATTACCCATTTTTCTGATTTCTACATTTCATTGTACACTATTATTTATGATATCTGAATATTCCTACTTCTACTACTTAAGTATTTTGTTCAACATATTTTGGGTGTGGATCTGCTGCTTTAATAAAAATCAGTGAGAAGGTAATTTAAGGTTTTTAGGTTTTTACATTGTGAGTGATCTATGACTTAAACATTTTAAGAGCGTGTTGGTGTCTCTCACCCGTGACAGCATGGGATAGGCCAGTCCCAGGATGCCCTGCCAGTTCACCCCAGGGAGGAAGAAGCCTTCAGACGACAGGATGGCCGCTATGTTGATGGTGATGGTCCCGTTGGGGCCCATTGGGATGGTGACACGGTCGATACCCAGTTCACCTTCCCAGTTTCCCTGAGTGTACCTGACACCCACGGTGCGGCGAGATGAGTCGTAGGTACTGGAACTAAAACACATAGGCAGAAGCTGAATTAAGACATGATTGAGGCACAGAGATGGTACTTAGATTTAGGGATATAATAAAGGGGCATACTGCAAAAAATAAGCATAAGACAGGAAAACTATAACAGGACAAATTCACTTTAAAACTAAGATAAACTGATTCATGATACACATTTAAATTATTAAAATAGCAAACATTAGCCTAAGTGATTCATGACTTCACCTTTTACAAAAGATACCAAATTGTCTATAAAGAACCTTTAGTCTCTGATAATATGTCATCAATAAATCCTACTTTAGCTATAAGAAACAAAAGGTAAAAATGATGACTTAACACTATAACACAATTCTAGCGAGACATTTCCAAGAGCACGTGCATTGGATTACACAAAGTGTTTCAGCCACTCACAGTGCAGTGTCGAAGTAGTGAGTAATAAATGGGTGCGGAGCCGCAGCCACGGCAAAGTTGCTGCTGCCTGTATCCACCAGGATGTTCAGCTGAAAAACAAAAGGAAGCATTTGCTATAACAACTGTGAGTCAACCCCACCCTCACTTACACAGTTAAACATAAAGACAGGTGCAGCACAGCGTTAATACATTCACAAATAGTCAGTAGTAGTTGTTGAACCAAGACATAAAAGTGAGTTTTTGTAGTAATAATAATTAGAGAAGGAAGAGAAGGAAGATGAAGAAGCAGAAAAAGAGCAGTTGCAAAAGAGTTTTTTACATATTTCTTTTACAAATCATAAAAACAAACAAAAAAAACAGATTAAACTGGAAACACTGACAAAGAGAAACAGGCAATACACAAACAGACTAAACACATTTTTAGAGACTTTCTTATTCATATTCAGCCTTATGAAGGAATATTTAATTAACTGGAAGGCTTGTTGTCAAATATGTGACATTAATGACAATTATCCACAACTTAGCAGTGCTGCATGTGTGTCAGTGTGATTCATCCAACTGGGAAACGTCATTAACAGCTGCTCTGCTCCGGGTTCTGGTTTTAATTGTAATAACAGTCACTTTTTGGTCAGTATTTTGTAATTAATTTTTTCTTAATGCTTTTGACTGTCTCTAAATCCTCACACACACAAAACCATTACAGATGATCTTTGGAGCGTTACTGCTGAGCAAACACTGCATCTCTCATATAATTACCCTCTAAAGTGTGATCTATGAATTTAAACATGATAGCCTCCAGCTACTGACATGACCCATTCCAGCTGTACTGGTATGTGTCATGTGCACAGTGGGGACCAGTTAACAGCAGCTGATATAATATCGTCTTCAAGGCATCAATTATATCCTGAAGTGCAACATCTCAATATCTCACTAATCATTTTGTTTGTTTATTTTGTTTTTTAAGCTACAGCAAATATATATATATTTATTATATTGATATATATTACTACTCCATTTTCGTCGTACTCTTTGCAAAGACAATAAAGTATCTCTATTTTCTTTTCTGTCAGGTCAACGAGCAGGAACTAATTAGCCAGTCGTCTTGTGTCACCTCTCCACTACTGAGTGGCGGCCACATTAGCACTCGCAAGCAAGCATTCCTCACCATGACGGGGGGTCATAAACCTAATACCCCACAGCCACCTGATGACTTAACAAAGAGGTCTATATAGTGGCTTGTCACTGATGTCACATGACACCGTCTATTCCTCAGTATTTCCTTCAGGATACTTGTTAACACTGACTGCAACAATCAGTCTATCATCACTCCTCTGTGTCTACAATTGTTGAAGAAAGACCAGACCAGCAGGAAGTCCTTTATGTACAATGTTAATGAATATGAAAGCCAAACAAGTCGTTCCACACGTAACACAAAGACATTTACTTCCTCGAGCTTTGTCCCTCAAGCCCTTCCACCAAAAGCTTAACTATTTCTAACTGGAGCCGGTTTATGATTACACGTTATATTTGCTGAGAAACCACAAGTAGCATTAATTATTCCTCAAAGCCAAAATCTCTCCGTCACGCTCAGGTGAGGATAAAGTCATTATGAAACAATTCTGTAATTATCAACCATGTGTTACAGGCTGGTGCGGGCACGGGAAGCCCCTGTTGGCACGTCCCTGAGAGTCAGGCTTATCAGTTCCTCCTCATTGGACTGGCTCCGGTCCCATCACTGTGCTCGTGCCATCTAAAACCCCACTGCTGCCTGGCTGATGGCATCAGTCCACTTACACAAGGCCTCAACCTGCCAAACAGGCCAGATTGGTAAATACTGGAACCTCGAGGTGGAGGAGGGGGGAGCGGGGGCATTTCCTTATCCCCACACCGCCTATCTTTTCTAGTCACACTCCACCATGAGCTTGGCTGCTGAGCCTCAGGCAAATCTCTCCCCCCCCCTCCCCGCTCTGCTGAGGCAGCCTGCAGTCGCCCGCAGTTGAGCGTTCACTGTCTAATTGGCGGTGGCTCGGTGGCGACAACGTGCATCTGCTACCTGTTTGTACCAATTAGCAGACGCGAGGCTCTCCAGCCGACACCTCAGCCCCGGCTGTGCCACATGCTAACAGATGCGGCAATTAGTGGCTCATTTGAATAGTGCCTCATTTAACACCACAGCCCTGTAATCACATCATCGTTTAGTTAGAATAATATTGAGAGCTTGACTCAACAGTATCGAGTTACAGGACGTTTTTGGGCAGTGCATAGCCAATCGGAACCAAAGTGGACTGAGCTCTACTGATGTAAGAGACGGATATGAAGCTTTCAGTGTATGGACGGAGTGTAAAGGGTGTAATGTTAGAGGAATGTTAAGAAGTGTAATGGTCCTCTTTATTTACACATTACACTCTTCCCTCTTCTATAATTCAGCTCATTCCCATTAAAGCCATTAAAAAAGGTCTAACGTCCAATTCTGATGACACCCTGTCTCCTTATCTGTACATCTCACATCTTTAACATTTAATGAAGTAAATGACCTTTTGAGACAATCATTCTAAATACAGACTGCAATATATTTCCCATTGACTACGAGTGCAACATTCAAAGTAATCCAACTTTAATTTAGTCTCATCAAAATGTCATTCGTCTTGAGCTTCCTCAGGCTGTATGGAGAGCCGGAGCCACACTTTCCTGCAGTATATAAACACTAAATGATGTGACACAGGTTCCTAACGCATTTTACATGGCAGGCTTTTTGACGTCATTGCAGTAAACATACCGAGTATAACCAATAACATTAATACCGACTTGCCTATGACTCTGCAGCTCTGAAAGAAGAAATTACATATTCTTCCTGTTACAAGTAAAAAAAATTGAACTTTAAAAGCAGCAAACACGCACCGTCACTCAACTCTATAACCCTGTGGTAAGACCCGTAGCTAATGGTGGCTAACATGTTGGATAACGTAGCTGTACGAATGAGTGGCTGGCCTGTTGACTATTCTTACACTAGTTACACTATGTTACGAAAGTTAATATTATTCCATATTTGTCACACAGGCTACTGTTGTAGTTAGAAGTTATAGTAAAGTAAAAAATAGTATGGATTTAAGGTGAACTGGTTTCATTGTGCTGTCTGGCCCACTGGGAGGCATCGCTAGATTACACTTGTGCTTTCTCTGCTGTGAAGAGTCAAAATAGCCAAACTGGTGAGGCTCTCTTCATTTTGAAAAGGTAATCAGAGACGTCACACATTCACAAAAACAAAGATACCTATAAATGAATAAAACTACAGTACGCAATTTGTATCTATAGACAGACACAAATTGCTTGTATAGGACTCTTCATCAAACATTTGAAGCACATTTAAGAATAAGTTAATATAATATAACTATTAATTAGGGGCCACACCTGTCACTCTCTATGCAATCTGAGGAATTAAATGTTGCAGTGAATACATGATATTCTAACCTAACATTAAGTTTGGGACATGTCCTCATTTTGGCAACACCTTTATCTATGGTATGTCATTAAAACTACAAATATTAAGCCAATTTTTCCTTGAGAACAACTTTGTCCTCGTTGTAAAGTTGTGTGGGAAGTGTATCCCGGCATAATCCGTCTCCATTATCCTCTCAGAAGTTGACACAAGGCAGTGACATATCAGCCACCACTGATAAGCCTCTGCGAGCCTGAGAAACCGAGCTGTGCCACCCAAGAGCCTTAAAAGCTCTGATCTGTTTAACTTGAGAGGCCCCGAGAACACCGGGTCAAGCTAAGTAATAAGATAATTCACCTTTTGGTTTAAGCTCCATTTGAAACGCATCTACTTACAACACAATGGCAAAGCGTAGCCTTAAACCCTCCAACACCCTAACGCATCATGTATTTTTAATAGTGACGGGGAAGAAATCCTTCTGGGACCATTTAGTCCTCCTTAATCATTAATATGATCTTGTTAGGCACTTTACATAACGAGCAGTTTGAAAGGATAACAATAAATTGCACAGGCATCTTTTTTTCGTGCAACCAGAAGAAACTAAGCAGCCAACACGCCTGAGCCTGGGCTGTTGGCTGTTTTGTACAACTGTGGGGCCGCTCTTTGCTCCTTGGGAGCCTCATAATCCCTGTCAGCTGCCTGCTAAGAAACAGTGGTCCTCACAGGCAGCATCATGTGAGTGCATGTGAGCCGGGGTTTAGTCTACCTACAGACCCCAAGGCTGCAAAGACTTGAGCCAGCTGCTTGCACCCCACAGCCATGACACTATCCTGCCATGATGGTATCCAGACAGGCAGGCAAGGTTTGGGAGATTAAAACAGCTGATATGATTTAATAAGGACAGTAATATTATAACATGCTGAGGGGGGGTCATATCAAACAGTCGTTATATATATTTAAATATCAAATAGATGGCTCTGGTGTCTGTAACAGAGCCTCGAGGGGTGCACAAACACACTCTTCTGTGGATCACATGGTGGGCAGATCCAGCAGCTCTTCACACAACAGACCTGCCATCAGTGACTGAATGTAAACACATGATACAGACAGAGGAAAAGGCACATTTGACTTTATCCTGCTTATGAACTCTAAATGAAACACATATCAGACACATACATAGCAAAGAGGTTTATGATACATTACCTTTTGGCCAGGAGTGCCAATTGACATTTCTATGTAGTAACCCCTTCCAGAGTCTCCCTCCAAGTTGTTCACCATGTCCAGAAAGTTGACTGTACCGGTGGGGTCAGAGGCCAGAGAGAGGCCGTTTCCATCCGACGTTAAAGCTCCGGGACGAAGTGAAGTCACATCCACTTCGGAGGAGAAGTTGTAACTCCCTGTGTAGATTTTAAGAGGAATAGAAAAGTAACACTTGCTCACACCGAGGCAAAAGCTGAAAGCAAATGCCCACACGGAGAAAGAGGCGGTGGTCGCCATGGTGCTGCTGCTGCTTCAGGTTAGGCAGGGAAAGTCTGGGAGAGGACTCCTCGTTATTTAAAAAAAAAAAAAAAAAAAAAAAAAGTTTGTTGCTCCTCAAGTTTTCAATTTAGCCATCATGAACCGCGACTGCCGCCATCACCTTCATCACCACCACCACCATCATCATCATTATCACCACCACTGCAGGGACGCTGCTTCTTCAAGTGTCAAAAGGTAAGTGAACATGTTGACACTATCTCACTGAAAACAGGACTTTGACTTCTTTAGGATGTTTCGCCTCCACTTCACTTCAACGATTCAAGCTAGCCAAAATAGAGAAGACGACTTCCGGTGATTACCTTCAAATTAAAGGTAACGGGCGTAAATAGAGCGAGCTACGGAAGCCAAGAGAGGTCATACTTTCAATTCTATTTTTTAAAATGCCTTTATATCTATCTAGATAATGAGATAATCAGTGCATGGCATTCTCCCATTAGCTTAAACAAGCTGCATCTATAACAGTGCACTCTTAATAGCACTGAATGCAACTAAGTACATTCACTCATGTACTGTTTGAGGTACCTGTCCTACTTTACGTGGGTATTTGCATTTTTGCTAATTTGTACTCCACTACAATCATTTACCACTTATATTCACTTTTTAGATAAAGATATATTTTAAGATTCTAGCTTTTGTTTAAATTATCTACTCTATTCTTAACTTTGTTATGCACATTTATGTGAGAGAAGCTATAAATTAAATGTATTATTATTATTATTATGATGATTATTATTATAAAACATATAGTACACTTATATAATATGATGCAGTATTATTACTTTTAATCTATTAATCTATTTAGTATCTAAAATTGGCTCCACATTGATGAACTACAACAGTAAAGTACATGTATGTTTTGGTGAAAAAAATAAACAATGTGATACAGTAAAATATTTTAAGACTCTTAAAGAAGCCAATCTGCATCATAAGTATTTTTACTTTTGATACTTTGAGTAAAATTCTGAATTCATGATTGTTTATTTAATATCCTGAGGTTTTGAAATTTTTTTCACATGAAATAGATTCATTCAGACATCCTCACTTCTGTTGTCGTGGAGACACAGCATATCCATGTATGGACATGGCTTGAAAATGAAGAATACATGGTGGAAGACATTGAAGAAAATATCGAAGAAAATATGACCTCTCAGCCTGGTAGTCCAAACAGTAGACTGCTGTTTCTTTCATTTTCTCATGACAACGGGTTGACTATCTCATTATCTTGAGACAACAAAGCTTATTTTCTCAAGATAATAAAGTAATTAACTTTTGATCTCGAGATAAAAACATTAAACAAATAATTGCAAGCGCGACCGTTCTTGGCTCTGTAGCATATGAATATTACACATTTTGTTTAATATAAGCCACATATAGCATAGAAAAATATATCAAATAGATCCACAGAAAATATAAAATGGGCTAAGGAGGAGGACAGGCCTCCAACACAACAATGGGATCATGGTGTTAGCTGCATAGCCTACAGCCATAGCAGCCACCTACTACAGGCTATAACATCTATTACATCAATATTATACTATTTTAATTTGACTAAGTGGAATGACATTATTATTTACTGTATTTGTGAAGTGTTCTGAGTAAAACGTCCCTAATTGTCTTTTATTTTGAAGGCAAAATTGACGCTGCTGATTTCACCACTTCCGGCATGTCTGATGAGCGATTTGTTGTAACCAACCATGAAAGTGAAGGACTTCCCACCGCAACTGGGATAGACACGACAAGGGTGTGTGTGTGTGTGTGTGTGTGTGTGTGTGTGTGTGTGTGTGTGTGTGTGTGTGTGTGCGTGTGTGTGCGCGTGCGCGTGCATGCGTGCGTGTGTGTTTGTTCTTTGAAGGGTGTAACATAATAAATCCACATTGTTCCACAGCTATTTCTTCCCTTAATGTTTCCGCATTTGCAGTGCAAATCCAATTCTTTAGATTTTGTGCATGGCCTTTGGTTGTCTTGTTATGGTAGTCTAGTATTTTAAATGTGTTCAGTCACAGCAAACAAAACAACATCCCCCCCCCCCCCCCCCCCCATGCTTATTACAGAGACAGAGACTTTAGCACATGTTACAAAACCTACTTCTGAAGTTATAAAACATTTAACCAAAAAGTTAGATGTGACATTAATCAAATTGATAGCAAGAAAGCAAATTTTGTAATTTTGTTTTTTTTTTTAAAAGTTTCTAGGTGTTATTTTTCTTTGTATAGATTATTTATAATTATTAGAATTATTTAATTGATTTGTCAAATTGTGCGTAATTCTTTGTTAGGTGATATGACTTTTCTTACTAATAACTGGTTTTCTTTTTGAGTTAATACGTTTTATAGAAAATCTCCATAAATATCTCAGTCACTGTACACAGTTCATACTCAGTTCAGTTCAGTATACACTGTACATATGCTCAATGTGATTATAGGCACAGTTAAATACGTTATACGTAGTTATTTTAAGTTATTAAATGCAAATATATACATATATATATATATATAGAGGCACATTATATATATATATATATATATATATATATATATATATATATATATATATATATATATATATATATACAAACTCCTCGTCATGTACACTGTTGCTGGAGTCATTCAAAGCCTCATTCACTCCCATACGTTCACTAACTCAGCTACTACTTTAAAGTCAATTACTTTTCATATGATTATGTAATCCAAAGAACATGCCAATCACAATCAATAAGCACAAGATTCACACTTCTTCCTCACAAAGTACCATTCTGAATCCAAGCACCAAGTGCTCATCAGTATAATTATACTCCAGTGTAATATGTAGAGTTTGTGGTATGCAGAAAAAAACACATTTCAACTTCCAAGTTAGAAACTCAGAGGTTTTTGTTCTGTCCATGTTCCAGCCAGGACTGTTTCATTTGCTGCATCGCACAGTGCAAGGAAGGAGGAAGAAGATCGCAGTGTTAAGGCAAGATCAATGTCACAGGTCTTCTCCACGCTCACTGTCGCACAGAGACAACCACTGTCTCACTGTGAATTCCTCATGAGTCCACAGTTACACTGTCACATGTTCACCCCATCTCCCTCGCTCTCTCTCTCTCTCTCTCTCTCTCTCTCTCTCTCTCTCTCTCTCTCTCTCTCTCTCTCTATCTCTCTCTCTCTCTCTCTCTCTCTCTCTCTCTCTATCTCTCTCTCTCTCTCTCTCTCTCTCTCTCTCTATCACTGAAGTTAATCACTATAGTTACAATAACCCTAACAATGTGGGGAAAGGCTGTGACCGCAAAAAATCATCTTTCCGGTATTGCTTGTCATGCACTGGGTCTTGTGAATGACCCATTTAAGCATAGTTCCTGCTTCTTCTTCTTCCCTGTGACTTTGAGATACTTCCTTGGCCCCAGAGTATACAAACTGGGGGAAGTTGGAATGCATCGTTTACTTGTCTGTTACTACCCATGAAACATTGTGAGTCCAGTGATTGATCATGTGTGCTATATCTCTTTAAGTTGAGGGTTACTCAACCTTTTTTGGCTCATAACCTATTTTTTAGGCACCAATAAAATCCTTATGAATCCAATCCACCAATTAGAATATTAGTATGTATGTATAGTATTATATGTCCAAACTATTTAATTCAAATGATTTGATAAATCAAACATGGTAAGACCGGTCAGTTAGAAGTTAACTCAGTTTTGGTCGTGAAATGTCTCAGCTGCTCCTGTTTGACTTTCATTTACATGGCGTTTGGTTTTTATAGCATGCCTGTGTTGTATCTGTCGACTCCGTTTTACTCATAGGGCCATGCAGCTTCCTCCTGCAGTCCCACAGCTGGCCACAGCAAGGCACTCTACACCATTCCTGTGCCAGTTTAAATCCAATCTGAAGGCTGCTGTGGCATCATCTGTGAATGAGCAAATTAGGCAGATTAGGAGAGCCAGCGGTCCTACATGTGGCAGTGCAAAACTCCTTTACTGGGACATTGCCACATAATCCTCACTCACTCTGATCATTACAGCTGATTAGAGGAGGAGAGCGCTCTACATTGTCTCATATGCACACTCACTCCTCCTTAACAGCACAGCCACATCTTCACCTAACACACAGATATAACACATCTTTAGGCTTTTTCTCTTTTAGGTCATTATTACAATTATGGATTAAAATTGGTTTGTGTAGTTCAACATCTGATGATTGAAGCTGCTTAGTGAGTTTCTGTTTTTTTTCTTCTGTTTTTACACACAGCTGTAGAACATTATGCCAATTGGTTAACACAATACATCACCCTAATACATTTGTCAAAGTGAGACACGTGTCAGAGCCAAGCTGTCCGTTTTCTTGTCTTTTGCTGCTGCTGGCAGTAGCTGAAGAGAGCAAATTACTTCCCAAAGTGTCAAACTATTCGTCTGAAGTGAGAACTAAAGAAAAATCATTTGACTCACCACATCTTTTTATATTCATTCCCATCACATTCTCTTTTTTTTTTTTTACATTTTAGTGTCCCACGTTACATGACAGAGTTTTTGTCCATTTCAAATAAAAGTTTTAATATGTAAATTGTGTGGTTATGAAGTCCTTAATAGGCAGTATTGCCTTTTCGGTGACCCCAGCTTTCTGCCTTTTTTTTTTTAGCATCACACAGGGCTGTGATAAGCAGCCCCACAGACAACCCAAAGTCTATAACGCTTATCTGAGATTTGCTGAATCTGTTAGCATTTCCCCGTGATATCGGCTGCAGTGTAATTACAGCACAGCGATGACAGAGCTGGATGAGCAGCAAATGGGGATTTACAGTTGGGCAGGTTATAATGATCAGGCTGCCACATGTTTCTGAGGCAAATCTCATTTTGATAGTAGCTGGAGTCAATGTCAATTAGCTCGGCACATTCAAATATAAGTGGGATTCTGCATATGAAAATTTAAAAGATGCTTTTGTATCTTAAAGACGATCTCTTGTTTATTCTTTGTCTGTTCTTGTGTTCTCTCTCTCTGTAAAGCAGGGATTGACATATAGCTAGCCTGTTCTTCATAACAAGCTACTTCCCTGTCTCTCCCTCTGCCAGAACTGTCAGCCTCCTAACAAGGTGTACATATCCACAGCTGCCACGGCAGGAGAGCAGCCCAAATGAGGAGAGCCTGGATGAGATGAGAGGGATGAGCCAGACAACAGGTGCATAGGTACATCACTGCTCATTCACTGGCACTACACTGCATGTTTCCAGCTATATAAAAGACAGCTGGTTTTGATTTAGTTTAGTTTAGTTGTTTTTTTTTTTAGATCAATTACTTAACTGTATGGTAACTCTCTGCGCTCAGACAGGCGGGAGTATGACTAAGGATGGCTCATGCTAGTCTCGCAGGCTATTCACACTTACACTTCCCCCCGTGGTGGTAGCGTTGACTCTCTGCAGTGTATCTGAATCTGTTCATTCATAGGGAAAGCATTAGTGACACGTAGATGAGTCATTGAGGCTAGCGTCTAAACAGGCCACGGTGGGAGTCAGGAACCCTGCCATCCTTCTGCTCCCTGCCTCAAGGCACTACTCATAGCCTCACCAGTGTCCCTAGTAACTCTAATGCTTACACACACACACACACACACGCGCGGACACACACATACTGTCTGTGTGTTTGTTCAGATACCACAGATCCCACCTGATGCTTTGGGTGCCTCAGAGCAGATGTTGTTGTAGTAGTGGGAAGGGGAGCTGTGGCGGGTTGCAGCTGTCCTCGTCATTGAGTTGCTGTCAACAAAGTTAGAGTGCTGTGCTGTAGTAGGATTTGTTTGATGCAATGATTGTTCTAATTATTCACTGCAAGACATAAAAACTGCAAAAGTTCATCTGAATCCATCTTGGAGCATCTTACAGGTGAGACCTTCTACTTGTGGACTGTTTTCCCAGTTTGTCATCATAAAAAAATAGAAATGTATGTTTGCTTGGGTGTTAAAATGAGTTCAATTTTTTTGAAACTGAGAGAAGAAAAAGCAGAATACATATTGTTTTTACATCAAATTAACTATAACTTACAGATTTGCCATCTAATTAACTTTATGACTCTAGTTCTGAGTTGAATATATGTGAAGGAGTCAACTTGCAGATCTTTGCTGTGAGAATCTAGACATCATCATTAAGGCCTGACAGTGTTAATTGTAGAGCAGACAGATGGAGCAGATGTGTGTGTATACAGTATGTGTCATAGTCCCTCTGTGACTCCCAGAGGTTATATCAGGTGCAACACCTGGCGTTTGTTTCCTCATTAGGGCGGGGATCTCCAAGGTGATGGCCAATTATAAAATCTGAACCTGGCTCTTAGGACTCGTGAGTGGATAGAGATCAGATACATCTCATCTCTCACGAGCAAATTGCTTTCCCAGACATGACACATTCGTGAAGCTCATCGCAGAAAGGAAGCCTACTGTATTTCTGTTGTTTTCTCACACAGATAAGCGCATTCTCTCACACCCTGCCATGTTTCCTTTCTCCGACAGCGGGCAGAGCTGAAATTCCACTCTTAAGTAATATTCTTGTGAAGGCTGGTGCACCGACTCACCTTGTGGTGTGGTATTGAGTCTCCTTTGCGCTTGACTGTGTCCCTCTGTTCTTACAGCTATCTATCAGTTTCATAGCATGCAATCTGCATCCTTCCTGCCTCCCACTACCCGCCCACCAGTGCTGTATCTGTTGTGTTCTGCGTGTGTGTAGTGTGCACATACAGTGTGTACATACAGTGCATACGAGCGCATTGTGGTCTTGCAAAAGGCTCAAGTGTGTACATGTTTCCCGACCCCCTCCGTAATAAAGAGAGGGGAGCTCCCGGGCAGATAACACCTACCACAGAGGTGCCATGGCAGGGGTAGGAGAGCATGGAGGGTGCTTGCCCCCAGGCTAGATGCTACTCAGAGAGGGGGAGATAAGGGCTGTGAGGGTGGTAGTGTGGTTGTAGGAAGGACTGAACAGAGGCAGGCAGGGAGGAGGTTGGAAGCCGAGGGGGGGGGGTTCTTCATACATTTTTATGACCACATAGATAAGGTCAGTAGTGTGCCATCGTTACTAGGCAACACTGCGACCCTGAGTTGGATTGAGTTGTGAAGCTGAGAAGTCAGATATTCTTATTACAACAGCCCTGCTTCGGTTCTGCTGTGTGCATTTGTCAACAAGCAGCCTGCGTGTGTGTGTGTGTGTGTGTGTGTGTGTGTGTGTGTGTGCCATTCTGAGAGTCAAGGCTGAAAGACTGCTTTAACTGGACGATTAACTGAGGCATTGAAATAATTAGAAGGCCACTGATTGGGTTATTACATTGTTACAGCCATGTTGGTGATATACTGACATCAGCACACGTTCAGAAACACGATGATGGTAATAGTGATGAAAAATGATGGTGGGGTGTTTGATTATATATTTTTAATGATCCAGTGCATGTGGGGATACACTAGACTGTGGGTGTATTGATTTTTCCAGTTTTCAAGCAGAGAATGGAGGAGATGGAGACCAGGTGCATATGCAGCCAGAGTACAAATCACCAAAACCCACCATGTTCTCTCCTTCCCTTTTACTTACACTCCCTTCCGTCTTCACCGCTCCTCTCTGTATCCCCTCTTTTCCATCACCCTCTCAGCTCTCCATCCTCACTTCCTTATTTCTGCCACTCCTCCAGCAGGCTTTCATTATGTTTTTTTTTCTTCTTATTCTCCCTCTCCTCCTTTCTCTCGCTCCCCTGCCTCTCCTCCTCTCTCCTCCCATTTCTGTCCCCTTCAGCGTCCTAGTTTAGCAAGTCAAGGTTGGCTACAGATATGCTCCTCTGTGCCTTGGGGCTAACCAATGGGAAACTGGCTGGGGTTGCTGTAGCAGGCTGGGGTGTTGGTATCATGTATTGAAAAGGAGATGGGAAAAGGTTACTGTGGTGCATGTTCTGTGGTCCATTCTGCAGAGTGGGCGGTTTATAGGTTAATCTACAGGAAATCTGGAGCTCTGTGACAGGAAGGTCTCACTTCTGAGATCCTTAATATCTGTTGAGCAGCTGTGGTCAATTTAATAGAGTTTAAATTACAATTAGCAATTTAAAGCAACAATCTAACAAAAAAAATCCTCACATATGTAAGTCTTGAAAGTTCTGATGCCACAAATTAAGATTTATGAAAGCGGCTAATGTATCAATATAATATTAAAGAAAGAATCACATAATTCATTATTTAAGTGAATAGGGTTGCTTTTAGTCATGATATCACCAGGAATGCTGTTTCCCTCGGCTTTACAGAGATTCAAAGCATCTTTCAGCTAGCTCATTGTTTTGGTTTTTCAGCCTGCAACCTTCAACTACTATTTTGGTTCACTCTCAATGGTCTCTTCAGCATCATTTTTGGCTGCAAAAGGCAACTGTTTTACCCGCCACTACCTGCTTAACAAAGTTAACAGCTGGTGAACATAGTAAAGCATTTAGCTGCTAATAAGTGAAATATTTTTCACAAAATAAAGCTAAAAGGAGAGTGAATATTGGACAGTCATTCATCATGTGGCCAGAAACTTGACTTCTAATGAATGCTTATATTCCTTCATGTATACCGGATGTGTCAATAAGCAAATGTGTGCTAACAAGTTTACCATGTGCTCTAATAAGGGGAAAAATATGTCTGTGTTATGTCTGCTTCTTGGCTGGAAAAATAACTATTGCATGTTTAATGGTTCATTTCATTCAAGTTGGAGGCCAGACATTTCCAAGATGAAAAGTCCACAACTCATAACTCATGATGCCAAACACAAACAAACTCTATATCTAGCTAGCAACATTTAAAATCAATTTTGAAACAAACTCTACATAGATAATTTGTCATGTTTTATTTTTAGCCTGTCTCTTTTTAGACAGGAGAAATGACTGTATGGCCTTTAGTTGACCTCTGTATTCACAGTCAGAGCATCTACTTCTCGGTGAAGTTAGGGTGCATGAAATTGTTCCGAGTTACCCAGTTGGCATTTCAAGAGCTGTCCCATCATACTCTTTTCGAGAAGGAAGTCGGATATTTCCGAGTTGTGAGTTGTCTGGAACGCTGCATAAAATAAAATAATCAAGTAAAGATTACAAAAACATCTAAAGTAATGTATGCCTTTATCTAAGCCATTAAGCGGTGCCACTGGAGGATGTGGGATGTGGTGGCCCTCCAAACAAATAAAATCCCATCGTTTTTACGGATAAAAACTGGCAGCTGTGGTTGCCAGAATAATTCTGTAAAATGTACGGCAGAACCGTAACCATCTTTACACAACAACCTGTAAAAAAACTGTTAAAAATTGTATAAACTTACATTTTAATCCAGTAAATTCAACATTGGATTTCTGATGACTATTATTTTATTAAACCTATTTACATCAAAAAACCATACTGCTTATGTTTACGGGCTAGAGCCAATCTCAGCTGTCATTGGGTGAGAGGTGGGGTACCCAACAGGTCACCAGTCCATCACAGACACACAACCATTCACACTCACAGGCAATTAAGAATGACCAATTAACCTAAGCTGCATGTTTTTTGGCTGTGGGAGCAAGCTGGATACAAACTCAACCCAGAAGGGTGGGTTTGAACCCAGAACCAGACAATGCAAACCACTACACCACCATATTTTTGTTGTTGCTTATTGTACATCCCATTTCACTGAATAATACCAAAAAAACAACATTATTTAACCGCAAAAGCCTCATTATAAGATATATAAGATATAATATATTATAAGATTCTAAGACATTTCATGCCACAATAGTCTTTTAACTGAATTTTTCTGTAAATTCCCTTCAAAATCTACATATAATGTTATTTTAACACTATCATGTTGTCATTTAAACTGCATTATATAGATTTTTGTATTACGGCTTTTCTGCGTTTAAACTACAGTAATAGGTCATTTTCTACAAAGAAATATGTTGTTGTTTTTTAAACATATTCTTTCTTTTAAATTAACAGTTATGTTTGGTTTAGTATTTTACAAAATATTATTGTAAAGTAAACAATGCTCCATTGTATTTCCATTTACAGTTTTTTGATGTCATCATTTTACAGCGTTTCAGTGTTAATTCTATGGACATGTTTTATAGTGCCTCTAACCCTCACACCCTTGCTCCTTCCACTGACCTCAACATCTCCTCTTTAGTATTTTATCATTACCCATTGTGACAGGTACTTCTTAAACCCTGATGTTATTGTCACAGTTGGCATATTCCCAAGTTAACGCCCACCCCTCACGTATAGCAGTCTTTATTTTAAGAGCATGCATGTGTCTTGATGCTGATTGACCTGCAGGTGTCTTTTCATCCCGCTGGGACCAGCAGAGGGTAAGAGTACACCACCGTGAACTCTGTTTAGGAGTCACATCTCTCCTGCCTTGGCAACATGTAACCTTATACACACTTCTATCAGGAGCCACGAGTGCAGCTTGTCTCTTATCAATGTCATTGTCTTAGCAAACAAAGGGGATCATTATACCGGTGCTGAGAATGTTTCTATTCTGATTTAATGGGTCGCATAGTGTAAAGGCAACCTGATCCTCCTTTGGGTGACGAAGGAGCGAGCCGAGGGCTGACATTTTGCTGATGATAGGCCAGTCTGTGTTTTGTTGTAAGAGACACTGGGCTTCACAGGAGTTGTCAAAACAAGAGGCCCCATCCTGAGGGATTACCTAGCCTGTCTGCACACACGCCAGGGACAGGGTTGGCCAGAGGGACGGGGAGGGGCGGGGGGACTCTTGAGTGTGTATATGAGCATGTGTGGTGTGTGAATGCCCTGCAAAGAAGAAGATGCGGCATAGCTAAATGAGAATATTCTCTAACTTGCTATTGTTGTTAATATCTTGCAGTGACGATGGTTATTATGGAGTTTACATGCAGGCTTGACCACAATAGCATTAGAATATGTTTCAATAAATCACAAGAAGAACTTGATTTGATTTAGCTTATGATGTTATTAGTATGACCACTGAAGCGTGCTCTGAATTGTTACCTATCTGGTCTGAATTCATTAGCTGGGCAAGAGGACAGCTCACGATACTGTGGTAGAGTTAGTGTGGTAGAGTTAGTGTGGTAGCAGTGTTTTAAAGTAAAATCCACATGAAACACTTAAAGCAAACTTCCTGTCTATGTCAACTTGGGTCTTTTTCTCACACTTTTGTCCATAATGACTATTTGTCGTGACAACATTTAACTTACTACCATAATTGTAGAGATTTGGTAGCAAGAGTGTTGTCGAAGGTGGCAAAGAAGTAGGAATTATCTACAACATCATCTTCAAGTCCAATCCAATGTAAACACATACATAAAGTAGTCCCCTAGAAATTCCAGTAGCCGTTGAAGCAGAGATGGTAAATGGGTATGACAAGCTGTCTTTATAGACATAAATATAAGAATAGGAGCCAGGCTGACAAAAACTAGGATTAACCTTTAATCAACACCTAGACACTCTTTGTCTGAATCCATCACTTTTTTGTACTACTGTTTGATTTTTGTATTAAATAATTGTTTTCGCTAAACTTAATGAGGTAATACAGTGGACAAATATGATCATATCCATAAATTGTAAATCTGATAGAATACTGACACACATAATAAAATAAAATTGTTGCACTAATTCAGTGATAGATATGGTCTTTTCTACTTGGGTTCATAAATACGTTTTAACGGAAGTCTCCTTAATATTTTGTACTGTATATTGATACTCTCTTACAGACATCAGCAGTCTTTACATAGAATGAATTAATCATTTAGACAACACGTGTTACAGTTCTTACTGTGTGGGATCAATTAAAATAATATAACTTCTACTAACTGCTATGACTGCTACTACAGCTCTGATTAATATCTTTTTAGTCTTATTTTATCATCCATGATGAAGTTGGCAGTAAAACAAAGGGCACCAAGCACAGATCGCATGCCATTGTGAGTTTAACAGTATGAGGAGTCACGACCCTGGGCGCTCAGTGCTCATGAATTGTCTCATATGTGCTCCACTTCCTTCCTCATATCCATGCTCAGACATGGTGGCACATACAAACACACACACACACACATGCACGGCCACACAGCAAGGCCAAGACTGTCTGCAGCAGCCTGCGGCCCTCATTGTCACATTCACTTACCACGGTTTAGGCATCATGCTGGGGGGCTAAAATGAACTCTTCCTCCCCCCACCCACACAGCAAACTCCAACCCACCCAAAATCATGCTCATATACAAAACATTTCTGCAAAAGAAAAACTGAATCATGTTACTTGGTTCATGTTTCTTTATGCTAATATCATATTAGTGTTTATCATGTGAACTGTGCAGGAAGGTCAGTTCATGTAAAATACACAAATATTACTTGGAGGCTTAAATCTGTTATTATTACTGATATGATGATGGTGGTCAACATTTATTTATTTTAATTATATGTAATTGAAATGAATGTTTATTATAAAGCCTCACCAAGGACATTCAAATTGGTTTTGCAGTTAGAAAACATGTGTTCTTCTTCTGCATGCCTGAATATAATCTAATAGGAGTTAACACTGAATACCTCAACCCCGCTGGTCACAAGGTCATAGCTCTTGTCTTCAGAGTGAAAATTCAAGGTATTGTCTTTCACATCACAAGTAGTCTGTTCAGTTGTACAGCTGCCCGCCTGGTGTAAACGATAAACGCCAGCACCTGTTTTTCTATGAGTATGGGAGAGCCTGTGCTGCCGCTATGTGAAACATTTGATATGTATCACTACGGTCAGTTAAATTCGATCTTCGTATATCGCCCAAAAATTACAACTGAGCTTTCACTTTCTCTACGCTTGTATTTTGGGGATTATATCGTAGCATGGTGCGTGTGCTATTACTGTAAAAGCTTCTGACAGTTGGATATTTTTGAATACAGAAAAAGAGTCATTTATCTTCTAATTATAGTTTTTAATGTGAAATAGCAATTAATTAAACCTCCTAATCAAATGTTAGACGCTGGGATGAAATAGCCCATGTTCTTGATATTTCTTTACCTATAATGTCACAACAATACCCTTATGAGTAAACTGCCAAACTGACGTACACACCTGCTATCATGTGGTTGTTTGGTCATTATCAGTGTTGATGTTACTCTGTGTTTGTTTGCTGTCAAACATGCATTGTGAAACTGTGCGTATACTAGGCAACTCCCACATATGGAGTGTGTGTACAGTTGTGTGAGTGTGTATATACTGTACACACCCTACAGCAGGGGTTCTCAAACTTTTCGGGGGCCAAGGATTCTTCCGTCAAGTATCCCCCTCATATTCGTAACACTGAATAACAAATGCTTACTACCATTTGTACTCTTACATGCCATTTGGAACTATCTGTTTTCCAAAACTTTTCAACCTAATTATATCAGACATGTTATAGTGATGCACAGTAACACGTTTCAATTTGAATCATGTTAATATGAATATTAAATAGAGGGTTAGGGTCAGGCTTATTTTATTCAAATTGCATTTGGACTCAACTTGACAGCATTTATACTCACCCGTTGTCCTCCCAGGCACGTCCTTGCAGAACAGAAAGTCCTCCAAAATGTTCCCTTCCCATTAACAGTGAAACAAAACAATAACTGAGCCACACTGGCAAAGTCTGTTGATTTGTCCGACTGCACAGAAAATTGCTCACAGGAACACAATCTATCCAGCAGCTGTGACTGAATGTCATCCAAGAGTTCTTCGGTTCTCCTCCTCACGGTGTCATTTGAGAGAGGTACAGCTTTCAGTTTATTAGCTGCCTCTCTATCCCAAGCATAACTTAACACATTTCAAATGCCGCTGGAAGTATGAGTTCTTGTGCAATTGTGAGTGGCTTCTTACTTTTAGCAAACTGTTGAGCCACTAAATAAAGCCTTCAGTGGTTTTCTTTGAAGTTGTGGTCAGGTTCACCATCCACGTTTTTTGGCAGGTGTATTCCTCGCACTTTCGGAGACACTCTTTTGCTTTGCCCTCATACTCTGGGTGCTTTGTAATAACATGTCTGGCTAAAGCTCCACACAGCCCACCGTTGTGCAATCTTCATCAGAACCATATTTTACAATCCTGATCATGTTGGGAAATTAATTACAGCAAGATAGACTTTGCTTCACTAAACCATTTGGACTGACTCAAATATTTCTCTATGCTATCGAGCTAGCTAGCTGAGCTGATAAATCAAGCTAAGCAGCAGCATTAACAGTTTGTTGTGCCTTGAGTGAAGTGAGGGATTTATGACAGATTGACGTGGGTGGGAGTATTAGACACAACGTTCATTACGTACCATAACCCCAGTTTCTATGAGTATAGGTGTACTTGCTTTATTGCAAAGCTTGGCACAAGTAATTTATAGCAAATTGTTTTGCAGACTGCCTGGATATGGGGTCCACAGACCCCACTTTGTGAGCCACTGCTATACAGTATGTAGTCCCCCTCTGCACGTTACCCTGTGGGCACGGGTGAAAAGAGCCATCGCTCCTCTTTTCTGCTAAAAAGAAATTAACTTAAATGTTCCATCTGCGTTTTAGTGTTAGTTTTCACATCCAACAAAAAAAACAAGTATAACCTTTTGATTCACTTTTTTTTCTTTAATTACATTTCCTTTTTCCATAAAAAAAAAAAATCAGCTTCTCATAAAATCCTTTTTACTGAGCTAGGTTAAAGCAAAGCTTCATTTCCCCCTAAAATGTCAGATGGCACCCTCTAATTCCACAGATCCCCTCTCCCAAATCCTTGAACCCCCAGCCAAATCTTTCTTCTTCTGTCTTTGGGTTTTGTTTGTCTTTGCAGGCTATAATTTCACCTTCAGTAACAAAAAAAAAATCTACTTAATGATGCTGAGTTAAGGAAAAGTAGGCCTACATATAGCCTGGTTGTTTTCCTGTAGGACATGGATACATCATACACACCTGTCCTTTTTTGAACAACACACTTAACTTTCTCTTTACCCTTGTGAAGTTGCTCAGTGGTGAGTCTTGTGAGGAAAAAACAAAGCTCTCATAAATGTTTAGTCTTGCTGGTATAGCATCCTTGGACTTAAATGATCATATCGCCACAGCCTGTCGCTGCTAATGAACTAACTTGCTCATCCATGACAAAAATCCAGTGATGAAACACCAGGACAGCGCTCCTAATCCACTTTAAATGACAGGCAGGATCGCTGACCCACTGCCCTGATTCACCCCTGCTTTCTTCTTAGTGCTACACAGACTTCAACTTGTTTGGGTTTATCTTAAAGCTTAGGACATCAAGTAAGTTAAACATGTAAGATGAGCCCTTCAATTTATGCAAAATGACTGAATCTGTGACGAAAGAACAATTTCATTTCGTGAACAGATCAAAGGGAAGTCCAATAAAGAGAAAGTTGTGCCATTTTTAAGACAAGCTAGAACAGTGTGTTCTGGTACAGACTTCAGCACATGTGGAGCAGTGTTCGTGTTAATCTGCTGCACTGGAGTGAGCGCTGTAAGACAAGTGGACAGAGACGGTAGACTTACATACATTGTCTTGTGCTCAGAGCTCAGAAAAGGTCAAATCCTGCTACAGAATCATGCCTCCGTCTTTCTTAAACGGACACACAGAGATTATACTAATTAGCTCTTTTAGACAAACATATTCAAAATAAGTAAAATAAGGGCAGACAGTGTGGTATATCTGTTCACCGGAGTATTTATTATTTTCCTTTGTACATATTCAGAATTATAAAGACTCTCTCCTCAGCTCTGATATAAGGACAGAAAATGAGTATCCTGCGGTAAATAAACAGGATTTCACTTTCAGTGTATTCTGTCATGTGGAATAGAGAATGAGATGCAGACTGCCCTGCTGGTTATATCACATTCAGTGTAGCCCTGCTCTGTGGACAGGCCCACAGGCTCCCACATACTACTACAGCTACACCCTTGACTTCAAGGCAGGCATTAAAATGGAGGGGTGGTGGTGTTGCTGGATTATGGGGTTTGAGGGAGGCGGTATGGTGTGTGTGTGTGTGTGTGTGTGTGTGTGTGTGTGTGCATGCGCCTTTGGGGTGGGGGATGCATTAGTTTAACCCTGTATTTTCTGCAACCGGTGCCACTTTTCTGTCTATAATCTTGTTGCAGAATTGTTAAACCACTTGAATCAATTTGAAAGTGTTATTCAATTTGGCACTTTTCTTATTTTTCCTCCTTAATGCACAACATCTGCGCAATTGGATGTCTTTGTATATTTTCAACGCCTTTCTGTTCTTATCCAAACGACAAAACACCCTATTGAATAAATTCAAGACTAGTCTGACATACAACGCTGTGTGCTGAGGGCACCTGCACGCCCACAGACAGCGCTTTCAGTTTGAGCCGGTACATCTCCGTGCGTAAAAACGTTATGTTAGGCTGAGTGCGTCAGGTGCAGCTCATTTCCTTAATGCAAATGCCCCACAAACACTGCGCGCTCTCACACTCTCACCTCCAGTTGTACCTTGCCCTCAGGACCGACCGGTATCCGCCTCTGCTCCTTTAAGGCAATGAGGAATTAAAGCGTCTGCAGGGGCAGGGGAGAGGGTTATTCTGTGTAATGCTCAGAGAGTCAGTGTGGTGCGATTAGAGAGCGGCAGCAGGAAAGATGCGCTTGCTCGCCTCTTGCTGGACGCACAGAGGCGATGAAGATGATCTGACTTTGGAGTCTCTGATAAAAACCTGTTTTCATTCTTATTCTACCACCCCCTCCCCCTTGTTTGCTTCTTTGCTATTTTAGTTGTTTTAATTTTCTACAATTTAATTTTCTTTCCCCTCAAGGATGATCCGTCTGTCAGTTTATTTAGGATATCGTAGCTTGTGACATCTTTTTTTTTAAATTATCTTTTTTTTTTTTTAAAGATTTAGTTTAGCCAGTTTTTGCGTTCATTTTTGTTTCGGGATCCGCTCGTACCCGGCTCTGACTCAGCATCACACACACCTGGGGTTCACCCCTTCAGCATCCTTTTGAATAACAGAGAGAAGCAGCAAGACGCGGAGCAGAGGAGGAGAGTCTGAGCACAGCTCTCCCCAAGACAATCACTGAGGCTCATTTATGTTCCAAGCGCAAAGAGAGGGCTCAGAAAAAAACATCAGAGTGTAACGAAAAAGTAGGAAGGGATATATTAAAAGTATAGACTTGGACCGGCTTGCTTCAAGACAGTGGCAAATGTTTAACCTTACCCCAAGCGCACAGGAGAGAAACCCAGGGAGGCACCGGTCGGAGGAAGAAGAGAAAGCATAGCTTGGGGGGGATTGAACGGAGCAGGGCATGTGGATATTGGCTTTTATCTTTTTCCAGAGCATCTTGAATGGTAAGTTTCACCGGCTTATCTTGTTTTTTTTGTTTTTTAAATATTTTGTTATATTAGTGCTCATTCCCTGATGTAAAAGGCAAATCACCGGTAGACAGCTAAGTGACTGGAGAGGGAGGATGGAGGTCACCTGTGACCCACATGAAATGGATTTTATATGGTTGTCAAAAGGCTGACACCCTTGATAGAGGGAGAGAGACAGGGCGAGGCATGAATTACGTTTTAAATCCTTCAAGCTCTCCCACAAACCATTAGACACATCTCTGGCCTCCAGATATATATCCCGAGCTAGATGAAATAAAACAGACAATTTATGCTTGTTTGGGCCTGTATTTAATTGATTAATTGGATATGTTTAGTTAGATGTAATTTTATAAGTTTTAATTGTGCTCATTTTCATCCAATGAATGTGATTTGTCTCTGTTTTTATTTGATGCCTGATGATACTTATTCTGTCACAACCTTGTTCCACTGTGGCCCTTAGTAATAAGTGACGTATTTGATATAATGGACATTTGGTTTAACCCTTTCTCCCACTCCCCCAGTGAGCATATTTTTCAAGTTCAAAGTGGCCTAAATTAATGTAATGCATGAAAAGGGTCAAATTATACACATATATAAGAACCAGTAATTCCAATTTCAATTTTAAACAAATTTGAAATAAAATATTCCAATATATTTATGGCTCTATCAGAATGTATATTTAAATCCATCTTAATATTATTTACCTTGAAATGTAGTTTGTAGGAAGAAGCACCATAATGTTTATATTAATAATTAAATAACAAAAAAAGGACAATTTTGTGCATGAGACACATTCCACCAAAGTCACATTTTCCAGGAAATGCAAAGCTAGTTCAAAATATACAAACACACACACACACAAAAATGCGAAATACATTTTCCATTCAAATAGTTGAAAGCCTCATTCTCCATTCAAATACAGTATTCAAACACCCAGATTTGGATGTGTTTCTTGTCTGTGTTTTCTAGCACACATGTGTGTTTGCGTGAGTGCATGTGTACCAGTGCACACATGTATGCGGCTGACGTTGTGCACGCATATTTGTGTGCTCATATAGTGTATCTATAATCAATAGCAGAAAATTGATACAGTTTATTGCATTCACTTATTGGCCAGAGCCCCTTCTACAGGGAGGGATTATGGCTGACTGGGTGTGTACGAAAACAGGGGAAGAAAAAAGGGAGAGTCGTTAAAGGAAAGGGAGGAGGAAAGAAAATGGAAACATGTCTGTGAGAAAATACATCAGGGCGAGAAGATGGGGATTGTTCACATATTTAAACAACACCAAGTCCACGGTTGGATGCGTTTGTATCACAGGGTCAAGAAAAGCTGAATTCACAAAGCAAAAATTTGGGGGAAGTGGGGATTTACAGGTATGAATACATTTGAACCACATGGGGGGGGCAGCGATGTGATACGGTGTGCCCCCAAAATGGATTTTCCCCTTCTGGCCGGGATGATAAAATAAGGTTTCGAAATGGATTTTTGTTTCTGTGTCATGTCTTTTTCAGTGCCGAGGCAACCCTCAGTCGGTAGCGTTTATTGACATTGACTCCATGTAAAATGGTATCTCCCTCAGCCCAGCTTGTGCAGAAACTCATAAAGGAACAATAAGGAATCCTCATTAATCATAATCATCTGACTCTGACATTAGATCAACTGCCATGCAAGACTGTGTCCGTTTATTGCATAAGGGATTATTGAGGAGGCCTGTGGCAAACAATTGATAGGGATTAAGCAGTAGACGGCGTTGAGTGCAGACATTACACTCTTTGTGTCAGTCATTTGCAGTGCAGTCGTTTTGGGTTTTTTTGTGGGTTTTTTTTAAGAACGAGTTTTTGCTGTTTGCATTGTCATTTTATTTGATTTCTCCGTCGCTGTACAGGAGCCTCGCTGTACGACTTTGTCCTCTGTGGATGGATGTTTTGTTGATTATCATGAAAATGAGGTGTTCATCGGCTGAGCAGGCGTTGTCAGAATGAATGAATGACCTTGTAGATAGAAGCCAGCACAGCGATTGGATTCCAGACAGTTCTTGCTGTTTCAGAGTTAGGCCTATCACATGCTCACTGGCCTGTCTCTATGGTAACCTCCTTAATGGGTGTCAGGGGCTGAGTCCGAAAACGTTCACTCATTCACTATACGCGGTATTCTATGTATAAAACTATATAGTGTGTTGCTTGTCTGGTGGCAACAAAACATTATTCAGCTCTTGAGCATGAGGATTGTCGGTTAGTCTCTTATGTATCTTTACTACTTTCTGAATTGCATTGTGGGATCATTTTTGTCCGCCATATAGGTTAAAATAATCCATCCAAGACGACTCCACAGCACCTCAAAATGGCAGACTCTCTCACTATATAGCGGATTGTATGAGGTGACCTGGAAGTACTTGTTGAGGACCTAATAACATCCTGCTTATCAGTGATAAGTGACATACAGGTGGCTCTCTAGTTTTTTTATTTTCCTCACTGCATTGTGTTATTTTCACTGCACTAATATCAGATCACTGAACAGAGCAACTGATTTAAAAAAAAAAGCCTAGTGTTTGCTAAAAATGTCAAATTTGAATCCCCTTCATCATGGAAATCTTTGCACTTGATTAAAAAAAAACAACCACAGTCTGATAAATCACAAAATGTTTAATCGGTTGGTTCAACAGGCAAATGTATTTCCTTTTGATATTGCCTGTGTCTATCAAAGTATAATCTATAAATTCAGTCATCAGTACAGGATAGGAAACATATTAAATATCTCTCCCTGAAAGCCGCCTCTAGGCAAAACCACAGCATCTAAACGGGCCTATTGAAATTTTCATTGTAAAGATGTAACGAGACAAGTCTACTCGCACAATCCCCATGAAGACTGTGATGATTTGTAGACACGCACACGCAACTTAACCCGATGCTCGCAACTTAAAAGGAATTAATCTTGTATGTCTTCAATAAATGAGCGTTTACACAAAGGTCAAGGGATCACGCAATCAAATTTTGATCTCAATTAGCTCTGACCTTTCTTGGAGTAAAAGCAGATCCACTTTGGAATAAGGTAGCTCTTCCTGAGCATTTAGCCCAGTGTAGCTTACAGTACAGTAAATAGCTGCCAACATCACTTAGCCTACCAATTTCAGATGACCTCACATTATTAGCAACCTGAAGCACTGGATGAAAATGCTGTGGGGACTGGGGTGGATAGATAGATTGAACTTGGCTGCGAGTAGAAAGGGGGGGAAATGGAGTTTGCATGAAAATCTATATAAAAATCTACTTGAAGGCAATCAAGGCACTGATGAAAGCTACATTTGTTGGAGTGGTGAGGTGTTCCCCAAGTCTGTGTGAAGTCTTGTGTAGCATCCAAAGATCAGCGTCCTCCTAATGGCCAAAGTGGCCGTGCACGGGCTTCATAAAGAAAAGAAGTGAAACCTCACCAGCCTTACATCTGCACTCACTGCTGTTAGTCTGTTTACTAATTACCAATTAGGGTTTGGTTGCAGAAGCGGTATCACAGCTCATGAAATTAAATTACACCATGAAAACACGTAGCGTATGGTCAAGTGATAGATCATCTTATGCAGCCTTACTCTGATATGAATATCTAATGGGCTGAATTAAGTTTACAAACCCACTTAGCTCTTGCTCACTTGTGTGAGTTATAAGAGGGTTTGTTGGGTTACATTCTGAACTCTGTGTGTGATTGCAGTTGAAAGGGCTGCTAATGTTGGGTAATGGATACCCTGATGTGTGATCATAATAGATATCCCCTAGTTCATACATCCTAGCTGTATAATGAGGGCTACTCTACTGTACCATACCTCCTCGAGCCTGTTTAGCTCTCTAATTAGGAGCAAGCTTTGGCGACTAGTGTGTGTGTGTGTGTGTGTGTGTGTGTGTATGTGTGTGTGTATGTGCGCTGCGTTTCACCCAATGTAAAATCTAATTACCGATCACACTGTGTCTGTCTGGATTCCATTGAATCAGAGGTGTAATTGCGTAAGCCCACGTGTAAATGTCTCTTGCATTAAAATGTTAACGATATCATTTAGCATCTGCAGGGAAGAGCAGAAAAGCCCTCAGCACCCAGATGTAGGTGTTTGATCATGCGTGCAAAGTGAGGTTGTAGTACATCTGGCGGGGGTTTCCCTCTCAGAAGGATTCTCAGTAGAGAGGATGTTTTTAATTCACTCAGCACCTGTCAAAGTGACATGTCATATTACTGCGCTGCACTGCACAGGTGCTGTAGTGGAGGAGCTGGTGTAAAAGCTTTATTTGACAGTTTAAAACACAGTAAGTCAAGAAAGAGGTGCATTTGCTCTCATGTGCAGAAGTGCGTCTATCTCGATTTAGTTTCAAAGAAAAATAATTCAAGAAGAAAGGTGTAGAAATTTAGAAAAAAAAAAGACATGAGAGATCTTTCTGCAAAACCTTCCATCAACTTAGTATTCTTATGCCAAGATTTCCAGCCTGGTGCTGACACATTGAAGAAAAATAGAAGCCTAGCCTTGCATATAAAGCTTTCTTGATTTACTATAAAAAATGTATTTGTGCTTTATACTAATTAGAATAAGAATGTTTGTATTGAAAAATGTCATTGCTTTATTATTGGTGGATCAAACAGCAGTGAGTTATCTTGTTCTTAATCCAAAACACTGCCTCTCAAAGTTGGTCCTGTAAGGTGCAAGGTGTATCCACTCAGAGGTCTGACAATCAGCACTTTGATATGCTAATATTGAAAGAGGCCAAATCATCTGCACCCAAACTGCAGGTGCAGCAGTAAACAAACCATCAGAGACATGACCAACATACACATAATGTAGGAGGCTGTGGCCATGTAGCTAATGGACATTGTGTACAAAAAATTCACATTTAAATTTTTTTTCCTAATGCTGCATGAGCTTTAGTGCTGACATCACCCAACATACAAAGTGGTGTACAAGTCATACAAGTCAGTAACAGTTGGATGTGTTCTTTCTGTCCTGTATGCCTCATACTAAGCCTGTCTCCTAGAATTTGACGTTTATATATCCAAAAAGGATGAGTGATATACCATGACCTGGGTGACTGAGAATATCCATACACATACATTTGTGTTTTGTAAGAAACATAATCAAGTTTTGATTACATTTTTTACAATTATTTGTTTATTTATTTATTAATTGTTTTCCCAACAATATACACTCATAGTAACTAAACCATGATTTATACTAATTTATTCACTCATATCACTTGGTTAGTATGGAAGGCTAGAGGTCTTAGTTACATTTTGGAGACAGGGTTGCCTGTCGGTATGTCAATTGTACTAATATACAGACAAATCTGTATAAATATATTTTAACCAGCAATTACTATAATATTGACTGAAATTTCATCTTCTGGATAGAGCAAGGAGGTTTGAACAGTTCACAAAAATCTGCAGTAAATGCAGTGAACCTTCTGCTGAGTGTGTGTATTGCACACTGTGCACTAGGCCAATAGTCCTTGTAGTGGGTGCCCCAACAGAGGTTTTGTTCATTGTGGGAGACAGGTGGCGGAGGTGTGATGAGTTTGCTATCCATCACCCACCAAGACAAACATTCACGCTGGACCTCATAAATACTGCCTCTTAATCCAGTCCTCCACATAGCAGGACCAGGCTTTGAACTCGACACACTCTGAGGCCCAAGGCTGAATTGATCCCCGCAACTGGCCTGGGCATGATGCATGTGCCTGATGTATTGTGGCTCACTAACATGTCTACCACTCTGTCTCTTTCTCCCCCTCGCTGCTTCTGAGCTTGGCTTTCTCCTCTCATATTTCATGGACTTCTCTTTTAGACGCCGACCTTTTTTAAAATAAAAAATAAAACTCACGCAGCATGTCTCTTTGACCTCTTTGCAGTTTTCCATCCATTGTAGCTTTGTTGTATATTTCTGCGTCTCAATCTGAATATTCGTGACTGCATATCCAGGAGATATTTCACCCATGTGTCTGATGCTCCACAGTCCAAATATTAAAGTAGGCTAAGGGATAACGGAGGAGGCAAAGCTGGATAGACAGAGTGACAGAAAGACAAATGGGTCCAGCTCGGTTTCTCGACACTGCTCTTTATTTTTAAACCTGGCACAGATGCTAAGATTTAAGACCAAGTTAGTGGCGGTTATTTTTAGACGGCCATTTTTAAGGCGCTGTCATCTTGTTGGAGTTGAGGTAAAGTGTGAGAGCGTATGTGCATGTGTGTGTGAGAGATGTCTAAAGTGGGTGCCTGTTTGTGTGTGTTTGCTAGTGTTGATGTGCACACGCAAATGCCTATATGTGGTTTACACAAGTGTGTGTTTTTGTGTGCATCATGTGTGGACTTGCCTGTGTGTGTGTGTGTGTGTGTGTGTTTAACTGGGGAGTTGGGTGGGTGGGTTAGGGCGTGACATGGAGTGCAGCCACTGGAGTCTGATTTATGTCCTTCCAGCCACTCATCGATCCTCTGGCCTGGTGTGAGACTGAGTGCATTGTCAATAATCTTAGCACTTTGTGGTATTCCTAGAATTCCCAGACCTCCTCTGCTCAGACCAAGGTGTGATGCTGCAGTAAGCCATCTTGTCCAAGATCAAATAAGAGGGCACGGGGCCTGGCAGCAGTGCATTTGATTGTAGGGTAGTGTAGCAGTGAATAGATCATTTTGCAGTGGGAACGCTGTTGTTGGATATGGAGAATTGGATGTATTGTTCGCACAAAGGGAGGTAATTTGGACAGAACCCTGCATGGGTCCCTAGAAGCATGTAGCTGTTTACAGGTTGCTAAGTGTCCCCATAGACTGTTGCCAGGATGAGGTCTATTATGTGTTGCTCTGTGTCTCTCTATCTAGACCATCCATCCCCACAAGTGATTATGCTAATTAGTGTTTGATCAGATGATTAAATTAAAACTCGATTCATCCAAAGTACTAAATGCTCAGAATACATTTGTGTCCGCTTGGCTGCCTGGCTTCACACGGCACGAGTCCCCTGGTGCCGCTACCACTGGAGGAAAGGATGACCGTGAGAGAAGAGAGGATAGGAGAAGAGGGGAGAAATAGTGCAAAACTACCTCTCCTTCTGTTTCAGGCAGTGGCACATAGAGAAGGACAGTTGTAATAAAACAAGCTGGAGGGGAAGAGGGAGAGAGGAGGATAGATGGAGAGAAAGGAGGTAAATGAGAAAATAAGGATGTGAGTGTATGTGTGTATGGTAAGGGCGGGGTAGAGGGGGAGTGTTGAAAGGAGCCGTGCTGTGGTCCCCTAAGTGTTGAATAAACATGCTTGGTTTAGGGAAATGGCTGCGATAAATGTTTAATATGATAAGTCCATAAAGACGGTCAAATGAGTCTGGAGTATTAAAATGAGCATGGCACGCAGCAGCAGTAGCAGCAGCAGCTTTAAAGGAGGAGGGGGGCGGGGGCTGGCGAGGGGGGGTTGATAATGGCAGGCACAGCTAACAGGATGAGGGCAGCCAGCTGCTGTGACATCAACATTAACACACTCCACCAGCTGCTGGTCACAGTCGTTTCTTGGACTAAACAGGGCCAGTAGAACATCTTCAAAGGCTCACCATGGCCTGATAATGACATTATTACCTGTACAATATTAGTAACAAGTGCATCATAATTGTTGAGCACTTCAAGTTCAAAAGTGGCGGGAAAAAGGTTGAAATAAACAACAATCAGCCGGAGTTAAAGGGCAGACTTGCAGTAGTGGTGTAATTCAAGCCAATCGCTTGTTAAAAAGAAAATATGAAAGGAAAACTGGAATGCAAGAAAAAGAAAATTGAAATTCAAAGCACATACAACAAGCAGCATTATACGTATTAGCAAAATTCATAAAGTTCATCATAAAGACTGTTTACAGTTAAATCTAATATGAACCCAGTCTCCTACAAATACATTTATAGTTAATCAATTGGTAACAGCAAATACATTTTGTGACAAATGTAATGCTTCCTAAATTATATTTTTTAATCAGCATAATGAGGTTATAATACCCATTTTTATAAACAAAGTCGCAAAATGTCAAAATTGAATGTATCTGCAAATTGTTCAATAACAACATATTCTATTTATTTTTCGTATTGCTCGTATCTGCTTAAAAAAAACGACTTTATGGTTCTGTTTGGGTACTCACTGCACAAGGTTAAGTTTTGGGAGACACTGTGGGCTTGGTTTAATACAGATTAAGTCCACTTGACACACGAGACAGGATGTATTTACTTAATTAACAATTAGAGCAAGATAGTTTAGTCTTTTAATCGATTTGTCAATTTGATTAATGATAAAAAAAAATATTTGCCAACTATTTTGATAATGGATTAATCACTTTGAGCCATTTTATAAGGAAAATGGACCAAATTCTCTCCCAACTCATTACATTTTCATATCTTTTGGTTTCTTTAGTCCTGTATGATAGTAAACTTGATATCTTCGTGGATTATTAGTCAGGATAAAACACGACATCTCGGGTTGTATCATGGGCTTTGGAACGCAAGGATTGACAGTTTTCTCCATTTATGACATTCTATAGACTATAATTCAGAATATAAAGTCAGGACAGACAAATAAAAAAAGTTAGTATTTTTACCATTTTAGAAAAGTGTTGTAACAGTTTCAGGTGAAACAGGTGCAATAAGATCTTCAAGGGTCAAAGGTCATCAGCATTAGGTCATTCCCTTCAGTCGCCTTTCATGTTGAGCCCTGTGTACGCTGAAGCTTCTCTGGACAGTGAAACCTCCAATGACACTGTGAGTTACTTTAGCTGGCATGCAGGTGGACAGCGGTCATGTTAACCCATCAACAGCAACTCCTTTGAGGGCCCTTAACCTTAATGTTCAGTGACATAATAAGGTTGGTTGTCCACTATGTGCCATATCTGCTTGACCAACCGAGGTACGGCTTCTGTCAACAGGAATCTGCACAATGAGAACGCTGCTACTTAATCGTGTTATCAAGAGAGGCGGTGTACGCTGACCATTAGATTAGTTTGGGAGTGATCTGATTATATCCACTCAAGTCTCGATCAGACATGTTTGAGTATCATAGTAAATTACAGAGAGAATCTCAAAGGTTACACGTTTCTGAGGTTTACCATTGACAGGGACAGTGCACCAGTTGAACTGTACTCTTCATCAGAAACATGACAAAAACTAAACTAATTACAACCTGAATGCAGCAGTACTGTATTTAACCCTCCTGTTGTCCTCCCGGGTCAAATTGACCCCATCTCTTTTGACTGTTCCTTCTTTCCTTCCTTCCTTCCTTCCTCCCTCTTTCTTTAATTTTTCCTTTGTTCTTCCCCTCCTTCCCTTTTTCTTTGCTCCCTCCTCCTTCCTTCCTTCCTTCCTTCTTTCCTTCATTGTCTCCTTACTTCCTTCTTCTTTTCCTCCCTCCCTCCTTACTCCTTTCCTTACTCCTTTCCTTCCTTCCTTTCCTTACTCCTTTCATTCCTTCCTTCATTCCTTCCTTCCTTCCTTCTTTCCTTCTTTCCTCATTCCTTCCTTCCTTCTTTTCTTCCTTCCTTCTTTCCTCCCTTCCTCCTCCCTTCCTCCTGTCCTTCCTTGACCTGAGGACAACAGGAGGGTTAAAGCTTAGAAATGGTTTGACATATGTGTAGTTGTCATTAGATATATTTGATAAAAAGTGCTTTTACTGCATGAATGAGTTCATGAGTGGGCAGCAACTCATGTTTCTAGTGCCAATTGTACACCTGGATATCATTGTTAAATCACTAACATATTTCTATTCATTTATTTTCAGATTACACTTCTGACCTTCTCTGCTCATGTTCAACAGTATCCCACATTAATGTTTTGGTTTCAGTAATATTGGATATGTTATTTTCATAAAATCATATGTACAGGTGTGGAAGTTGCATCTCCTCACAGTTTGTTGTCCTAATTAATGACTGCAATGAAAACTCAAACCAAAACTAGTCATGAAATATAATTAAGATTTTCGACTTTTACTTGACAACAAGTTTAATGTCACAATGCAATTTGGTACACTTCCATTTAGTTATTAAATATAATTTGTAAAACTGCAGCACTGAACTGCAGCACTTAAGTGTCAAAGCACCATTCTGCACCTCAGTAGACTAAATAAACCATAAAATATATTAATAAATATATTCACCCAAGCCTAATCCACTGTCAAATGGATTAGCATTAGCTTTCTATAAATACAGTTTTTATTCTTGTTAATTAGGTTGAGAAAGCGGCAGCAGCAGCACAGCACTGCTCTCCTCAGTTTCTTGGTAAAATTAGAAAATGAATTTAATTAACGGGGTAAGATTGCAGGTGTTGAAATTCAAAATAATCTGTATTTCTCTTTAATTGGAAAGGCTGTGCTACAGTAGATCAGTACATTTTTCTAGATTGTGACAGTCGACGCAGACAGACAGTCAACCTATGCATCATTTTGAATGTAATCTTTGTTTTATTTACTTTATCACAGACATGGGTTTCCCTCCACTTGTTACATCACAGAGTAATATTAGATTTGTACTAGCAGTAGTTTTTTATTCATCAGCGGCAGCAGAGGGAGCTGCTATAGTTTGCTCCAGTATAATCCCTCATCAGATCCTCTCTCATGCACTTATCAGCAGCAGCGGCAGCAGCATAATTTAGACATCAATGTCTTTATCGTTCAGTTTTGCCAACTGAGAAACAGTCCAGGATCTCTGGCTTCCCTTGATGAGACAGGCAGCCACTCTGGCCCATTTAAGACATGAAAATAGACCCGGGGAGGAGGAGGCTCATCTGCTGTGGGGGCCTCATTTTAGCGTTGCCCGCCCCTCCTAGACATCAGAGGACAGATCTGTCGGTGTGGATCAGCAGCTTGCACATAGCCAACCCTTTCTACTGTCACAGCACTGCTTAATATTCATGAGAGCAAATTGGAAGACAGTCATTTAACTTCCGTGCATGGTGTATTGCCTCTGGGCAGATCAGATCAGTGGGAATGCTTATTCACACTGGACTGCCTGGCCCCGACTGGTTGTTATCTGCCTGTCTCAGGACTTCTAGCCACTTTGCGTTATTTTCAGGTTCAAGGCCTTGTATACATGGTTAAATTTACTTTGGTGAAACATGATTTACAACCCTTTTAATCAGATTAAACAAAAAGAAAAGCCCTGTACCCCTTTAAATAAAAAATAACAAATTGGGTCATGCACAGGTCAAAGCTGCTGTGTAAATTCAGCCAGTGAATACAGCTTGATCACATGCTGTAGCACGACTTGCATCATACCACTGCTGCTATCCATAAACCCACAGAGTGGAAACAGGAATTTGTTAAGGTGGAAAATTGCTCTTTGGCTACTGTGAGTCTTGAATGTCAGCGAGCCAGGTATGATCTCCACGTCCCAGGCAGAGTTGCCCTGAGGGCACAGAGCAGAGAGCTGCTTTAATTACCCAGGGTTCCTGCTGTCACATTGTCATTGTGAAGCACCCGGTGCCACACTGCCGTGCGGTGCCGGGTCCCCCTGCCGTGGCGGCGATGACAACTCAGACAATGGTTCTACTCGCTCAACAGATGCAACGCAAGTGCCCTCTGAAATATGGGAAGCTGAATCAAACCCAGTGTCTCTCTGATTCTCGCCTCGTCGTGTTTGCTCTCTGCTGTTCTCTCTTCTTCCATGTCAGAGAGTGTTCATGAAAAGAGCCAGCGGCTGCATGAAAGGAGAGAATATGTATCCACACAACTATGAAATGAGATTTAATAGGCTGTCACCAGCTTCCCACGTGGCACTGGGACCATTTGCCTAACGCTTGCAGGTACATGTGGGGCTGAATATTACTTCGCCTCTACGTAACTTGTACATGTTTTGATCAGGTGTCAAATCAGCTGTTTCCCTATTAATAGATGACCTGTAAATTCAAGATTGGAAATGGTGCAACTTCTTTCTTTTAGTGACTCAGCAAAGAGCCAGTTAGTGAATTCATTGTTACCTGCGGTTTGCTCCCATCGTCATTGATTGCACGTTTACTTAAATGAAGCGCCCCAGTGGCTCTGAAAGCACATGTCATGGTTGGTTACACCCTGTCAACTGATCAGCTCTATTGTGTGAAGGATCACAGTCCTGTGATGATACTGAATTATAGTTGTTTTTTGTTATATTGTAGTCACTTAGTGGGAACATTACGTCTGCTGCTTTCCCAATTCACATTTTGAATATTAAATCATCAGAGTGAAAATACAGTGAAGAACAGTTTCATACAAGAAACATAAATCATCAATACCTAGCAGTTACAGTATTATAGCACTGCCCAGTTATGTAATGCAGCATTCAGTTCAAATTATGTAAACCTTGAGTTTATATTGCTGATGAGCTTGATTGTTTGTTGTTTAAGAAAAAAAGGGTGCCAGCATCAAATAAAGTTAAATATATTCATGGCGTTCACATTACAGAAATATCAAGTTTGTTGTCTTCAATTTCAAGAAATTACACATTTAATCTAAGGCCTCGTAGCTTTTTAGTTCAGCCTTTAAGATCTAAACAGACATTGTACAGATACAGTTCATGTTACATGTATAGTTTTTGTCTGTGAATGCAAGCAGTGGCAGCTTAAAAACTGCATCAACAGCCTTGTGAATAGAAGGTTGCTGGTTTGAACCAGGCGGGGAGTTCTGGTCCTCTGAAATGATGCGAACGAGGAAGTAACTTAAAACTGCATTCTATCAAAAGGCCACCAGGGGGCGACCGTTTTGGTGTCAAAAGGACTTCTGTCTCTATACAAGTCAATGGAGAATTCACCAACTTCTCACTTGATTTCTAACCTCAGTAAACGTTTTCAAAATGTGTTTATGGTCTCAATCGCTAGTTTAAAGCCTTCTTCAATGCAGTATGATGTTCATTTGTGAAATTTTGGCCTCCCTGATTTTATATGTGACGATAAAGCAGGGTATGCATTAGGGCGTGGCTACGTCGTGATTGACAGGTTGATTGGTTTACAGGTTCAGGAGGGCGCCTCATGCTCCTCCTGATTCCCATATAAGTAGAATCCATTTTTTTTTTTACCCGGCATGCACCGGAAATTTTCAATATGGCGCTGCCCAGATCCGAAACTATTCGCTTCCAAGCAGCAGTCCACAAACCAATGGGTGACGTCACGGATGTTACGTCCATTTTATATACAGTCTATGGTTTGAACAGACTAAAAGTGCAATGTTAAAATGCCATAGAGCAAGGCTCCATCTTCTTCAGTATCTGCTTGAACTGGCTAACACTGTGCTACAGTAAAAATATTTAGCACACATGCAAACATTCTATCAATTCATGCTCAAAGGTAGTGCCAAATCGATGTGTTGACAAGAATTTAACATAACTTTTTTAAAGAAATAATTCAATCAACATTTTTTTTATTAACAGTGGGTCAAATCACTATGTGCAATGTGGGATTTGCTTTTAGTGATGAACTCATAGTATAGAAATTAGCAGTCATTTCCCTCCAGAGCTGGTGGAGACCAAAACAGAGCCAATCAGGTAGCAAGAATCAAGACTCGGAATGAAACAAGAAAAAGTGGTGAAAAAGGCTATTTATACTGGGAGACTGCTACATTGATATAAATTAATAGTTTTGAATCTAAACAATGGTGATGACAGTGCTACTCTACACCATTTGTACCCACCAGAGCCAATCAAACAGCAGTATACATCTTAAAAATAATAAATGAAGAGTCATATATTAAAGTAGATGTTTGAACATGTCTCAGAACAAAGTGTTATCCCCACAGTTTGCTGTTATAGGTTGATTTATTATCTAAAAGACTGTTCAGTATCCAGACCAGAAAGGTTTAAATGAAACAGCTTTTTTTTGCTCTCCCGTCTATTCCCTGAAGATATCCCTTCAAAAAAAATCATAGTCAATTATAGATGCATATAATGCATTATTGAACAGTGTCATTTATTTCACCTTTACGGTTGGACTCATGAAAAATTATGCCAATTACTGATTTCCTCTCAGGCAATGTAGTAAGTGGTCGGGCCCTGAGGCCGTTTGTTGGGCCATGACATGGTGCTCTTTGTGAGGTGTGAGGGGACGATGTACGTCACCGGACCATTTGTGGTCTGGCTCCTACGCTTAGTCAATTAGGAAAACGAGTAGCGTGGTCATATGCACCCTTCCACCGGAGTCCGTTTCTTTTTTCTTTTTTTAAATTAAATCAATCTCACTATCACTCAGCCAGTCTAAATTGAGTTACTCTCACATACTTTTCATATGTGAAATAGACGAATATCAAAACAACCATGGCATAAATCCTAATCCAATTTCTCCTATGATTGCACATAATTGAAGCTTTCCTAGCAACCGCACACTTCTTTGATCTGTTCTTCTCCAGCCATTTACCATTGTAGCGCTATAACATTCAAAATATCAATTAACTAAGTCCACAAATTGTATTTGCTGAAAACTTTGATGTGTGCTAGTTGTATCAGTTGCTGGGTTTTTTAAATTAAGGAAATATTGTTTTGCTTTTTTATTACATATTATTTTTGGAAATGTAGTCTTTGTCTTCACTTGCTTCCCAAAATCCACTCTGTACAACATCATCAAAGCAGGATATCAGACAGTATTGTGCTGACATATCACAACACTAATACGAATATTCACCTGCACATTTTGTATTTCACACACATATAAATTGTCTGCTGATCAATAAAGCCTGTTTGTGTACACACACACACAAGTGATTTCAAAGTGTCCTCTCCTTCTCACTAACCTTGAGCACTGTCTACGAACAGGTGGGTTTTGTTCCCCCCTCCCCTCATGGCTCCAGTCGGTATTATCAACAGAGAACCAAGAAGATTGATACTCCCTGTGCCAGCGGAAAAAAAGAGAGAATGAATCAGAATTTAATATGACTTTGATGTATTATTTTCATCTTAGCCTGTGCCACAGACCCACTGAGAACCCAGCACACTATCCCGCTGCATTTTAAAAGATTCAAATTGACTAAAGATGTAAGAGACTGTACAGGAGTGTATACAAAAGTTTATCTGTTTGGAGCTTAAAGTCGACCCTAAAATCACATCACAGTTTTTATTCAAATGAAAAGTGACTTGAATATGGACAAAGCATGCAAATATTGTTCATTCATTTAGGAATAATGTAACCAATTCAGGAGTTAAAACATATGTAAAAGTTAAATAATAAGTAATGACTAAAATACTGGTGAAAGAATGCGATATCATCTAAGAAATAAGACTGATTAGGGTGTCAGGTAACACTAAAATTATTAGCAAATGCTTTATGGCACTTTTTTTCCTAGTTAAATGTTTATCGGTGATTCATTCATTCATGTTTTCCTTCAGAAGTCTGACGAGCCTTCTTTGTATTGTATTACGACTGAAACTTACCAAGAAACAGATGGACAGTGAAAATCAAAGGTGTCTGTGCAGCCCTGCTTAGTGGTATTCATTCACAGATACATTGATAAACTGAATTTGACTTGTTAGTGTGCATTTCTGCCTATTCCATTCCCCCCTGTAAGCATGTGAAGACATGTACTGTATAGAAATGCAACCAAACTTGCTAATAAGCATTGCAAGCTGTTCATGGTGTTATATCTAGAGAATGAAGCAGAATGTACAGAAATATGTGCAGAGCCACAGGTGGATTGTTATTCATCATCCTGTACAATTCACAGATGGAAGTAACAAATAGTGCATTGTTAGCATTTACAGATAGAGATATACAGAGACAGACAGGAGGTGACACATGGACAGATAAATGAAGAGATGGATTCAGTCATCAGACTGTCCTGATACATCCGCTGCACACAGATGATCTTATAGTCCAAATCAGATAGCTTACGTTTCCCCCATCTAAAAACCACATTGCTAGAAAAATACGGCAGCCAAAAGCAGTCGTGCTTGCAATTATTTTTTTTAATGTTGTTTTCTTGAGATCATCATATCGAGATAATGTGCTTTGCTATCTTGAGATAATGAAATAATCAACCAATTATCAAGAGAAAACAAATGGGTCTGACCTTTCTATTATTTGGACTACCATGCTTATATTCCAGGCTCATATTTTATGATGTGTAACACTATGCATTCTTTATTTTCAAGCCATATCCATACTTGGATATTCTATGTCTACTTGACAACAGTAATAATTTATATGCTTCTATCATATTAATAATAATAAACCTAATGAAAATATAATTATGTATATTATTTAGTCAAAGTATTGGTTCAATATAATGGACAATGCATGGAGGAATGACATGCATTGATTATCTTGTTATCTTGAGATAACAAAGCTAATTTTCTTGAGATAACAAAATAATTAACTTGTGATCGTGAGATAATGCCGTTCTTGGCTTCCATAGAAAAACAACAGAAGTCAGTTACCTTCTCTAGATGTAAATTAATGGGACTTCGGCCTTCTCTTTGCCACATCACACATTCATAAACCCTCTCTGGCTCCAATGTTAGGCATTGTAAACAGGTAAAATGGTGCAAAAAGGCAAAAAATTGCTAAGCATTAATTATGAACACACTGCAGATGTTCCCTCACCCTCAATACTGAAACTGTGTAAATATCATATCATCATTGATAGCACAATAGCACTATATCAGACATTCAAAACTGCAACGTAGACAAACAAAATATCACTCATACTTATGTGAATTTATTTTGGTATCATTACTTATTGTAATGTTATTATTATTGATTAAAAAAATAAAATAAAAAATCCAAATCCTTAACTGTACCACTTTCAGCCCTAATGTTACACATCACTGTACATCCACACAGGTGTTTATACTTATTGTGGCTGGTTAGAGACTGTTGGTTATGTTGTATCTTTCTGGGGCAGGATAACTTATGTAATTAACATTTGTATTAGAACTTAGAGTTTGGGGACCTCAGGTAATTCACGCTGAAGAGTAAAAACATAGAGACACCACTGATAATCAAAAGTTAAGAATGCAAATACATTTTAGTTTTTTATAGTTGTCATCGAAACAACATAATAATGCATGTAGCTATACATCAGTTATTGGACATAGCCCTGTCCTCTTTCCACTTCTGAAAACTCCCCACAGTCAGTCCACATTATCTCAATAGGTTTACCAATGCGTTATTCTGAAATCTCCCCACAGTCAGTCCACATTATCTCAATAGGTTTACCAATGCGTTATTCTGTAGGAATACAAAGTTGGTTTGATTTACTAAAGGGGGGGGGAAATGTCCCTATGTCCAATATGTCAGCAACAGTCCTAGCAAAGAAAATGCTGCAGTATTGATTGTTTGTGTGCTTATAATTTTGAAAGGATATTCCTAATTTGTAGCAACAAATGAGTGTTGTGTGGATGTGCGTGTGTACATAAGCTAGGTCATTGGAGTGTCTCATTGCTGGTTTAGAGCTACTGGAGCAGAGAAAAGGATGGAAACGTCTGCAATTTGAAACCTTGTTAGGAATTTATGAAGTGCTAAAATGTTTTCTCCCCAGGGAGGGTCCAAGCCAGCTGCCACTGCAAGCCATTTAGTGCAGAGCCTCTGGGCTTGTCACCAGGCTGAGTTGGCAAGCTAGATACACAAAAACAAATATTTCTTGCATGAAAAACAAAAATACAGATTCTCTGAAACATAGAACCTGGTACTGCAAACAAACATCTGTTGGCTTCATCTCTCAGAAATCAAACAGCTACTATGGAGCTAACCAGACCAACATTTATTACCCCCCATTCCTCTGCATTTAGCAAACTGCATTTAACGTTGTTCTCTTTACTGTGATGTTGGCTTAAATTACAGCATGAACATGATCAAGGCAGCTGACCTTATTTCATAATGTATAGTATGTTAATTTAATATTACAGAGGTCCCAGGAATAGGAATACACTGATGAATCTAAAACTACTGATCATGCTCCTTACAGAACAAAACTACAGTAAATGTCTTTAAAGGAATATCAATCTGTGATTCTGTTTGATTTTTGAGACTTTAAGAACTTTATTTCAGCCTTTGCTTCCAAACTTTATATACTAATATAAATATACTATCGAGAGAAAGTAGAAAACTACCACATAATGAAAATACACAATAAATGGTAACACCAAACATCCTGTGTTTCCTCTTTTGCAGTTTTCAGTGAGGACCTACATTCCAGCTTATATTTTGTCAATGCATCTCTGCAAGAGGTAGTATTTGCCAGCACCACAGGGACCTCGGTGCCCTGTCCTGCTGGGGGTGCACCGCCTGCCTCGCTGCGCTGGTATCTGGCTACCGGCGAGGAGATCTACGATGTCCCCGGTATCCGCCACGTCCACCCCAATGGAACCCTCCAGATCTTCAACTTCCTGCCATCCAGCTTCAGCAAGCTGATTCACGACAACACGTACTACTGCACGGCAGAGAACCCTTCTGGCAAGATCAGGAGTCAGGATGTCCACATCAAAGCCGGTGAGTCCACAGAGGAACACTTAGGGTCACGAGAGTACTTTGAATCATGGTGGTGGTGAGAATAAAAGTAGTATTGGTAGTATTAGTGAGAGCGGAAGAAAAGGAGTAGTATCAGCTGCACTGTCACAGTAGCAACATCTCTGTGGTGGTGTTTGTAGAAGTCAAACTAGTAGTTAAACACTTGGGAGACAAACTAATGTGGGTGTATCAAACTGTAGATTTAAAGCAAGTGAGGTTTTCCATGATAATAATAATAATAATGTTAATAATAATAATAATAATCGGAATTACTGACAGAGCTGCAGTGCTGAAAGAAGTACTGAGATCTTTTACTTCAGTAAAAATGGCAATACCACAATGAAAGAATTGCTCCATTTCCAAGTTTTGAATGACAAATTCTACTAAAGTGAAAGCAAAGTGCAAGTGTTTGCAGCAAAATGTATATTTAAGTATCAAAGTATTCATTGTGCAAAATTCAATTCATTTAGAGGTGTTATATTTATCATACATATCAGAATATTAATACTTATTCACTGATGAGTTAAGGTAAGTAGCATTTTATAGCTGTCAAGGTAAAGCAATTTTTTTTGTGTATTCTTCTAAACTATAGATGTGAAATAAATGTGATGTAATAAAATTTACAATATTTAACTCTTAAATGTAGTGTAGTGCAAGTGTAAAGTAACTCATGTACTGAAGTAAAGAAGTTCCTCAAAATTAGCACTTGACTTAATGTATTTATAGTTAGATTCCACCACTGCTGAGTATGACCAACGTCTTGAACCAGATGAGGAGGTTGGAGACACAGTATTATACACAGTGTGATTAATTGAGCGAAATGTTTAAATTATGCCTAAATCACAATGTGAATGTCATATTTTTTTAAAACTTTAAATATGTCAGAAATGTCATCATATTGTCTTATAAGTCCATCATATGTTCATCTACTACCTTGTTAGTGTTTCTGAAAGCTTATGAAATATGATATCATTAACCAGCATGCAATAATCATACATATATTTTACTAATTGTGTTTTAAAATTATACCGACACACAAATATCCAATAGTGGTATTACTAGAGTCTACTATCCGTGCCCCCTGACACTGATAGAGATTCAATTTGCTCAAGGACACTTCATCAGGTTTGAAGCTTTGCTATACGAGGGCTTTATCCTGATCCCTCTGGTTCAAGGATGTAGTAGTGCTGTAGTCTGCAAAACCAATCTGGCCACCCACTATCTCCCCTAAAAACAGAAAAACACAATAAAGCTAGTGGTCTCTTATATATGAGACCTGTCATGTATTTAGTAACTGTTTTTTCTCCTACTTAGTTTCACGGGAACCCTACACGGTCAGAGTGGCTGACCAGAAGGCTATGAGAGGCAGCGTAGCCGTCTTCAAGTGCATTATCCCTGCTTCTGTTGAGGCCTACGTCACTGTTGTATCCTGGGAGAAAGACACGGTTTCACTCAACTCAGGTAAGATAATAATCATCATCATAATCGTAACCTGTGTACGTAACTGAGTATTTCAGTTTTGGAGCTTTAGAGGGCCAGTGTTAATGTTAAAATGACTGACCATATTTGTGGCTTTATATTTAAGATATTTTGACACTGTGCCCACTTTGATTACAATAAAAACTGGGAGGTTAAATGTTTATTGGTGAGAGATGCATGTTGCCTTTTTTCAGCTGTTTGTCTCAGTCCCCTCCCTGCTCTGCTCTGCTCTTTGCTCTTTGGACACTCTGTTCTGTTTCACTGTGAGTCATCTCCTTACCTGTTTACTGTCGTAGCCTGCTCCATACAGCCCTGTCCTCTCACTAGCCAGAAGATGTTGATAACTGTCACATTGAATCACCGAGCTTCTTCCTTCTATACACACTCCACATCAGCCACCTCCATTTTGAGTCCAGCAAGGGGTAAAGTGGAGCAGTTTACATAGCATAATTGACCTAGTTACCCTCCTTGTTTAAATCCAGTGGCACAGCATGATAGTGCAAGACGCCAGAACGTTCCGTGGGGTTGGATTTTTACTCAAGTTAAATGGGATGCTTATCTCTTTGATTGCTCCGTGTACTGCCCGCTGGCTGATTTTGCTTCATACTGGGGCGTTCAGGGACCTGTAAGTGAGCACTTGATGTCATTTGACTGAGGGCAGAATCTGGGACGGTGTTTTGGTGGCATTTTAAATGTGTCTGCTCAAGCATGAAGATGTATCTTCTGATCCATGCCAGCGACTTATTTACTCGAGGTTACTCGAGTTACTCGCTGCAAGCTACTGGTTGAAGACACTGCCTAATGTCACAGAGAGCAGCAACAAATATGCAGCGTGCAGATATGATTACATCCTGTAAATGAAATGATTCATGTAGACAAGACTCAGAGGTGATGTTTATCTCAACTGTAGTTAAAAAGTGTCTGTTATTAGGATGAAATGCTGTACCATTTCACCTCATAATGTCTGTTGGCCAAAATTTAGGCAATACAAAAACAAGCAAACAGGTGATATGTGTGAGCAAAAACTATCTCTTCATGTAAAACTATATTAAAAAATCTAATATTTTTAAATCAGCTTTTATTGTACTGTCTACAGTGCCGCTTTTCCATTTTTTTTTTTACAGCAGGTCTGACAGCCTATAGAATATGCAGTGAAGTTTTGATGGATTATATTGTATGCGTGGCGTTCTTTTGAGTTCTTTCGCAAGCGTTCCAAAGAACAACAATATTGGATCCGTGTTTACTCCAATAAGTATTGTAGCAGGCGAGTGCTGTCAAAAGCATGAGCACACGGTCAAAATCACTGCTGCTCCGTGATAAATATTTGATGGTAGATTCTGATGCATGAGCGGATTCACCTCGCACTGTTATGGAGAGGGTATGTTTATTCTAGGAGCGAGGGTTTGAGGGATGCGTGCACGAGCGAAAATAGAGAGAGAGAGCGGGACCGCAAAGATACCGACGGGGCTTGACAATGGCAACTGGGTGCAGTTTGACCCAGCCTAGATTTCCGACTCCTTCTCCAGCCCCTCTTTTCTTCTTCTTTTTTTTTCTCAATTTTTCATGAAAGAAGACTTGGTCTCAGCGGACACAAAATAACAGCTGCACTGAATTATTAATCTTAGGTTTTTGTTGGGAACGGTAACATCAAGTGCACTTCCCTTCTCTTGCATTGTGCATCAGAATGTGAGGAAGAACAGCCGATACTTGAGATATTTCTCTTACTACAGACACAAAATAACCAGCTCTGGTGTGAAACGCGGTGAGAAGCTAAGGCTGAATATATTGCTTAATTATTAAGCTAATATTGATGAACATCCACAGTTTAAATACGCGAAAAATCACTTTGGTCAATGCTTGTTTAATAGTCAGGTGTGAGCGTGCTTTTTAAGACCAGTAACTTCCATGTGAGAGGAAAGTGGCTTAAATCACAGCTGCTGACATCTTTGAATATCCAGTGATTCGCATTAGGGTCAAAAATAGATGCATAATTACAGACCAGGGCCTGTCTTAATTAATCAGCTGTGATTGAAAAGTTAATTACAATATGAATTACCTCTCAGAATGAGGACTGCTTAGTAGTCATTTGAAGCGGCCTGTTTTCAATGTGAATGAGCATGACGCAAGCTCACTGGGTCCTAATGTTACCACTAACATACCATTAACCCGTCATGAATTTTAAAATGGATCTTGCAGCACGAGCTTTCAATTGCCCGGCTCCAATCGCCTCCTCGCTGCTTTTGATAAACAATTGACAGAGCTAATAGAGAGATGAAAGAGGCAAAATAAAGAGAGAGAGGAAGTAGACCAGGGAGGGGACGAGTTGAGCTACTGTTTTTGCTGCCAGGATTTTATATGGCGGACCTTTATGTTAATGCATGTGTGTTTGGTGTTGCCACATCCACCTTTGTGTATCAGTGTGCACACTGCACATCTATGTCTATGTGTTTCTGTTTTTGTTTTGTTTTATTTCACATGCTGCTGTGTGTTTATGTGTCAAGTGGCCATGCTTTTGAAAAAGGCTGGCGTGTGTGTGTTTTTGTGTTTTATTTCCATCTATCTACCTTTTGTCTCTCATCTTTCATAATATTAGCCAGCGTAATGAGCTGGGTGGCCTTGGTTGTAGAGAAGAGCTTCAACAAAACCAATGCTCGGATATTGAAGGAGCTGCAAACAACATGTCGTCACTGAGGCTTTGCACTCCTCTTCAAGATTCATACAATTTTATCTTGTGCAATTAGAGCATAAATTCTGTAGCTATTTGTATTTGCTTTTTTTTTTAATGTATTAGTCGTGACCCATCAGCTCAGAGCTTTTACTCTGCACCTCGCATGTATGATTGTGTACATACGTCTCCTACACAGTGAGTTCTTATTGTATTTCCTTAAGATGTAGAAGCTACATTAGCGTAGAGTCACTATAATCTCTGTAGCAAATGATACACACAGTGCCTTACTCAGTCCTTTTCATGCATGTGCATTTACATTCATTTAAATCTTTTGCTGTACTGTAAATGTAAGCATCTTGCACATTTGGACAACAATACCAATCCAATCAAAATGGATTATGGGGGGAATACTGTAAATTAGATTTTGTGACAAAAGCAAAATCTGGATGTTAAACCATTCATCATAAAACACGTTCAGTGTTGGGATTAGCTCAGTAAACTCACTCTGGTATACTGTAGGTTACGTCAATAAAGGGGAAAATGTTTGTCATATTAAATACTGTTTCATTCAAGATAAAATCTCTTACTTATATTTTATTTTTGATGTCAAATTACTCACTGTTTCTAGTTGCGGCGCCTTCATGTGATTTAAGTATGTTTCTGTCATTTGTGGATTCATTTGTCTGTTGAATTGGTATCTATTTTGATGATTAATTAGGTGCAATAAGTGGCAGACATAAACATTTTAAGATGTTATCAGTGACTCCAGGAATGTGTGATGATTGTGGAAGATGGCTTATCTAAGAAAAATAAAGACAAAAAAAACATAAATTACCTCGTTGGCTGCGTGCTGCAAACAAGGGAATTATCCTTAGTCCTTGGAGGGTCATTAAACATTTGACAACCACTTAAATAGGTTGATATTTAGCATGTTTCTTAGCAGGAGCATCTTTACTTGCTCATTTCTCCCTTCTCTGGATTTCAAAATAGATAGAAGTAGCTGTTTCACAATAAAAGCTATCTCTTAAAATAACACAACAAAGATAACTTAAAAATATATTCTAAAAGACAAAAATGACATTACAAATTACAAACAGCAGTTACAGAAATTGATTGCAGCGCTTCACTTTTCATTCAAATGGAAACTGAGTCCCTTCATCCAGTCTCCGTCAAGAAGTCTTACACAACCATAGATAAGGGTGTTCGGTCGAGACAGGCAGCCTGTATAACACCCCTGGAAAGGGCAAGAAAAGAGGAGAAAGGTGAGGAGAGGTGAGGTAGGATAGAAAGAAGAAAAGAAAATAGTTCTCCTCGGGTGTGGAGAGCTATTAGCCTGGGTAAACCCATGCTCTCTTTCCAGCGACATTACTCTTCGCTCAGAAAGTTAGCATAGGGAGCCAATCACGGAACGGGGAGGCGGGCTCAAGGCGATGACGACCGTAGAGCGACTCTGTTTACATCCAGCATGGAGGCCACGGAGGTGCAGCAACCGTTCGAAGCAGCAGTAGATTGTGTGCTAAATAAATTGGAAGGCAAGTTCACTTTAAAAATAGAACAAAAACTTGCGCTACATGATTTTCCCTTCATGTGTTTGCGCTGCTCTCGTGCTGCTACAGGCTCTGAATACGTCATTGTGTATCGTTGATTTGATTGGCTGTAAGTTTGTCCGGTAGCGTACAGAAGCATTTGATCGACATTCGTTGATCCTTCCTCAAATACGAGAAAATGAACGGCTCCTCGCCAGACCCTACCACAAGTGAGATAGGGTCAGGCGTTAGCCAGGCTAGAGAGCTATAGGGTTTCCTCTTCAGAATAAACATGCAGACCTTTCATCATTTCAGACTGGAGATTAGGATAGAGATGGAGGACAGGAAAGCTTTATTCTGTATTAAGGTGGAAGCTCAGTGCAAGGCTGGTGAAGAGGAACGACCCCATAAGCCATTCCTGCCTCAAGGACGTGTGTTCGTCTTCCCTCCTTTTAATTTTACTTCAACTGCAACGATTAGCGCCAATTAATCCATTAGTTGACACCAGGAAATGAATTGTCAACTATTTTGATAACTGATGAAAACTATATAACCATACATAACCATGTATTCCTTGTTTTTCTTTTAAGACAATATATACTGTTAGATGATATAAACCATTTATATTGTGGTAGCTAGAACATCACGTTAATGTCTGTTTCTTTAACACCATTTCAGACACTGTTGCAGCATTATGACAATACTGTTGTTTTAAAAAATTATATTTTTTATGTGTCATTGTTAAGAGGTCCTTCACTTTGTTAGGTGTTTTACTCACTTGATAGGCCAACAACAGACCCTATCTCCATTGTGTTATAGAAAATTAAAATGACAGGCAGCCAATTGTGATAGAGGACTCCGTTTAGCTCATGTCTAGTTGGATTTCAGTAATACTAATTGTAGAGAAAGGAGCTTTTTAGTGTTTTTATTGTTTTATTAACATATAATATTTGTTTTACTAATATTGAATATGGCACTTACTATCAATATCAAATAGTGACATTATTTATGTTGCACTTATATTGGGAAAACACACATAGAGTGACAGACAAGGAGATCAGTAAGTGCCTCCTCTATCTCTTCTCTCTTTCCCTTCTGTCCTTTGTTTTCTTTTTTTCTCCTTTTATTTATCCTTTTTTTCTCTTGTCCATCCTCCACTCCTCTCCATCCTCCTCCGCTGGCCTTCGCTGTCGGCCTTCTCCCCTCTCCTTCTCATCTCATTGCATAACCTGCTTGGCACAGCGCCCCAGTCAATTTCCTCCCGTGTGGAAAATGTTGTTTTTTTTATTTGCTTTATGCAAATAAGTCCATCCAATACTCAGGGCATCAGAAAAAAAACCCTCTAGTTACATTTTTCAGTCACATTTACGCCAGCCGCTTCCCAACTGTGCGCTTTGCATTAAAGCGATGGAAGAGCCTCTTCGCTCTCGCATTCTGCTCACTCCTCTCTCATGGGTTCTTGTGAGTGCTTATAGAGGCTAATTAAACAGTTTGCTTGCTAATAGAATCACAGACTTAACCAGCCACTAGCTCAGTCGTAGGAATGTTAAGGATGTCTTCAAAGAGGCTACTGTAGGTGTTTGGTTTACAGGATCACTGCTCAGCAGGAATTTATCATGCCAGTGATGTGCCACCGCCTCCATTTTTCACTGAGATTGACAGTGAGGGCACTGAGAGGCAGGCGGAGATGGGGCTGTAAATTCAGCACGCCCAAAGTCAGGCCAACCTTGAAAGGAGGGCACAGCAATAGAAATGAGCTTGTGAGAAATGAAGATGCAAGGAAATGTAGGAGGAGAGGCCAGATTAGAAGAAAGGAAGTGAGAGGAGAGTTGGGGAAACAAGAGAATAAGAAGGAGGAGATCTGAGAGGTAGAGAGGAGGAGAGTGGGCGAGGCTTTTTTCCTGGTAAACAAGGGACTGCGTCACGTTAGCCACAAGATCTTCTTTCTCTTTTCCTTTCCCTTCTCACTTTCCTTCCTCACTCACTATTCTCTCTCTCCATCTCTCACTCTCTCTCTCTCTCTCTCTCTCCCTCCCTCTCTCATTCTTATTCTCCATCTCTCTCCAGATTTCTGTCTCTACTCCTCACACAAACATGGTTTGTTGATCTTGTTGTTAGTGGGCTGGAAAATGGGTCATGGCTCAAGCAGGAGTGCGTGATCCCTGCGTGTAACCACACAGTAATCGTGAGGAAGACGTAGATGTTATTGTGTACGTCTGCAAATATACCGTACATGTATGTTTCCTGAGTGTGTGTGCATGGATGTATTTCGTGCACGCTACTCCACCCATCCTGCAGCGAAACCCTATGAAAACAACACAGCCTATCATTTTTGCGCCCCCCCCCCCCCCCCCCCCCCACGCCCTTCTCCCACACACATCAGCAGTTAGTGAAATGCTGACCCTTGTCTTTCCCTGCACCCCTTTTCCCAGTCCGCTCACACACAGCTGCCTGAAAGCTGAGGGAGATGGGGTGCTTATTGTTTGTACAGTGTGTGTGTGTGTGTGTGTGTGTGTGTGTGTGTGTGTGTGTGTGTGTGTGTGTGTGTGTGTGTGTGTGACAGTGTGCAATGTGTGACGCTGTCAAATAGGAAATGTTTGGGGGGGGGGGGGGGGGGGGTCACTCTCCTGAAAGAAAGAAAAAGAAAAAAAAGCAAAGAAAAAAATCAATAGTTGTGTGCATTAATCACGCTGCTGCCACAGAGAATTATGGGCACATGAGCTGAAGGATGCATTTTGTGCATTTGCAACATATGAGTGCTGTGTGAAGGGGAGTTTGGGGAATTGAAAGAGGACGAGACAAGACCCTTTTAGTAAGAAGCAAGGTTAGACCAGAGATAGTTGAGGGGTGTTTTTCTTTACACATCGTGTGTCTCACTGTTGCCTTTTGTAGACAATTAAACCCACTGTCTTTTGTAAAGCTCGCTTCAGGATAGAATACACAGTTTGTTTTGTTTAAAGCTTTGATGCTACAGTTTTAAAAAAAAAGCTGAGATAACTTTTTTATTTTCAAGCTTTTATAATATATAATGGCTTTAGAATGGTGTTGCACACATTTTTAGTCTTTTTACATTATTTGGTCCCACATCGTCCGTTTGCTATGAAGTTTGCCATTTGAAAAGAAAGAAACCCACTGCTCCTTTGACTTTCTGTTTGAGCTGCTGCTGTTTGAAGTCTCCATCTTAGCTGTGGTGAAGGCTTGAGGATGTGATACATATTTGATAAGGATCGATAGAAGGGTTACTGAGACAGAGATGGAGGGAAATCGATCTTGGACCGGGCTTCCCAAAAGCATCTTAAACCTAAGGTCATCTTTGGAACATCCTTCTAGCTCTGTGGCTGAGGCACTGACTTGTAATTTGTGCCAAAATACAATGAACATTTTTATTCCTTCCTTGTTTTCACATTCTCTTCTATAATACATCAGTAGAATAAATGAGAAAAATACCAGAAGAAGGGCTGTTCTAAGCTCTCAAACTTGTTTTATGCTTTATATAAGGTTTGTGCTTTATATTAAGCCATCCACTGACATCCTAATCACTATGCACATAAAACAATAAAGCAATCTGTTTAGTGATGGGAGACTGAACAGCAGACAACATTCTGGCACGGTGGCTGCGATTCCCAGCTGATACTCCATACGGATAGACAAAATCAACAACTGTTGAAGCGGGCACTCTTCCATCAGTGTTTACTAATAAACAGTAGCAATATGGCAGCCATTAGGCTGTTTAGGCAGGGAATGATTAGGGTGGTGATGGCTGGGTGCGTTGGGAGACTGAACATGCTCTCATCTTTAATAGGCAATTTGGCTTCCTGTGATGGGGATGCCCCTTTGTTTTTCCGACTTGGATTGAAGACAGAAGCTTAAATAAGCACTGTGTGCAGGAATCTAGTTTACTGTAATGGCTTAAATTTATTTTATTTACAGTTGGGGGGTGGGGGGGGGGGGGGGGTGGGGGGGGTGTCTTTGCCTGACACATGCCTATGAAACCCATTCAGTAAATAAAGTGCACAATATCAATACTATTTTCTTTTTTAACTAACTGTAAATGTGGAACAGTTTGTTATGGAGACAGCACTTTACCAGAATGAAAGTAGGATTATATAGACAGAACGGTGCAATTTTAACTTTCATTCTGTAATAATACGAAGTTAATAAAAATGACTCATTCATAGAAAAGTTATAAATATGGGTGTATAGTTGAGTGAAGCTCAGTTAGTGGAACAGGTCCATCCTGCCAGAGCTTATGGATTACTGTAGAGCAACACTGCTGAAAATGGACTGGAGCCGGGCCAGAACTAGCCTGGCGTCGGGCCAAGACACAGATTAGTAATAAGCATGGTGTGAGCTAATTACAACTGAAACAAGCAAGTAATTTCTGTTTATAAACTCTCCTGGATGTGGGCTGTTGGATGACCACGGCTGCGTAGTGTTTGCCGCTCGTTCATGTGTGTGTGTGTGCTTCTGCGTGTGTCAGTGACAGGTGGCGTGTTTCATGTAGGAACCTTCCCATATGCTCCCAGCTGAAGCGCTGGGGGAAACGGAGACAAACTGGTGTGCTCAATCACATCCCATAGTGCAACAGTGTCTGATCCCATCTTAAAAGTGACTGATTAGAGGGAAAAAGGCACTTAATAACTCAAATCACTCTGCTGACTTAATAGGGATTTTTCACTCCATTTTTTCTCTCTTTCTCGTCTACCATCCAATCAAGGATTAATACATGGTCTTATTCTGCTCACAGGGTGGTAAATCTGGAAAAATACAGTAAGTCACGTTGAGCCTCTTTAAACTTTCACACAAAGCCTTGGTGGTTGTGGCCCCATGCTGGGCATCTCTAAGACTGATTAGACATGATCATGGTTTTAGAGCACCTGCTAGACACCAATCAGAAGGAGAGATTTCATTTAGGATTTTTTAAGCACAGAACACAAATGCGTCTCAGAGCATACTATCTGACATGTGTGGAATAAAACTTATTATATTACATACATATTTTGGAAACAATAGATGCAGAAACTTCTATAATTATTCAAAGTGAATCCGATGATAAAATGTTTAAAGCTTTGAAAATGAGTATTTTTATTGCAAAACATAGGATTAATTTAATATGTGTAGTGTTAAAGATGTGACTCTTAATATCAAGCATGTTTTTTCTTTATCAATTAATATATCATTGTAATTTCTTGATTAATCAATCAATTGTCTAGTGTATGAAATTTTAAAAAATTGGGAAAAATGAAATAGTGAAAGAAATAGTGAACAGTCCAAAGATACTTTATTCAGTGTCATATACAGCAATGCAAGCAATGAGAAAAACAGCAATGCATCATATACTGTATAAGAAGCTGGAACCAGAAAAAGTTGGACATTAACTAATTTTCAAAGCCAAATATTTTGAGCTCATCATAGGATAAGTTGAACAAACACAGGACATCATATACTGTAAGTTAGGTTTGCAGATGTTTATTGGGCTTTTTAATGAATGCCACCATTATTGTACATGTGATTGAAATCCATATCATGTTTTCCTGATATTGATATATAACATGATCAATGTACTTAAAATATGAAATATGAAATCACTGCACAGTCCTACTGCATGATATCAGTTTCCGTTGGCTTCACCTGTGATTTCAACAAATCGTTCTCCAGATTGACTCCCTCAGTAGCAAATGACCAGCTGACTTCACTGCAAGGTGACCCTCTATCTTTTCCTTGATGTATGAGGCATCAAGCATCATTATTTTTCTTCAAGGCTCGTTTTCTCTCCTCTTGCCTCTTTTCTGGCATGTGCCTTGAGAACTCACTCAGACACACACACACACACACACACACACACACACACACACACTGAGTACACTTGCAGCCTGTCTTTGACCTCACCTTGCCATTGTACAGCCAACGACAAAGATCCAAACAACACCCAAACTCCCTGCAGGCTGCTGCTAAGTGGCTGTGGTGAAAATAAGGGGGCTGGGTGGGCGACAAGCAGTCAGTGTCTGTCATAACCTTAGATGATCAGAGCTGTGTGTGTGTGTGTGTGTGTGTGTGTGTGCGCATGCGTGTGTTTAAGCCCAAGCTATGAATATGTTTAAAGCATTTATGATTATCTTATTATGATGTTATTACAGTGAACACATAATTTAAAAATATGTCCCTCACCTTGTCTTAAATGTAAGAGGATGCGTCAGGCAGAACCATTAAAGGTGGAATGATGTAAATCTCATTGCCGGCTTTGTGCTGTGAGTGTGGCCAGTCAAACTGTCATTTGCGGCAGTGACGTCACGAGGTGACAACCATTAGCAGAGTGGCCTTTTGACAGACGCAGCCTGCAATCTTCACATCAGCGTAGGAGTTGAGCCAGCCAATCAGAGCCGAGCGCCCATCGCTGCACACGCTTATCACCTGCATACAGCTGCTGCTGCCCCTCCGAGGGAGTGAGAGAAGAGGATGGAGAGAAAGGAAAGAAAGAGCAAGAATGAATGGTGCGCCTGAGAGAGAGGATGATTTGTGTTGTGTCGTAGCACATTCATGCCCGCATCTTTCTTTCATTTCACAGGTTTTGCGTTTTTGGAGACATATTTTTCCGGTTACTGTAATCCACATTTGTCATTTTAGGGGAATGAATAGAAAAATCATTGTGTTTGTTGTGATTAGTGCTGCATCAACCCAGCAATAGTTAAAATGTGATTCAGAGTGGAAACGTACTTTGTAGCCCTTGTGAAATGAGACGGGAGCGAGAGAGAGGGAGAGATAAGCTCAATCTGAATTGATTTTCCTGTTACTTTCTGCTGTACTTGAGTTTCCATAGCAACGTGGCCAGGTTCCCTCGGCCTCCTAGGGCAAGTGTAATTGTTGTATATTTCTCCCAGCCAAACTCTCCATTCCTCTCTCTTTCTCTCCTGTTTTCTCTCAACAATGGAAAATGGTGTAGATGAGATTCTTCTTGGACTTTTTTTAGTCCAGTTTCACCAACTACAGCCACATATAAATGTATAAAGGGCCATTTATATTTACTAATGTGAAGTTTATGTTTATCCAACCATATGGCTGAAAAATGTGGTTTGATTAAAATGTAAGCTTTAGGGCTGCAACATTATTTTGTCATTAATCAATCATTCTTAAGAATAAAAAAATGTCAGAAAGTAGTGTGAAGTATTATAAAAATGCCCTGCAATGTCCCAGAGCCCAAAGTGAAAGATTTAAATATAGCTCTCTTAATCATCATCTAAAACCCAAAGATATTCAGTTTACTGTAATTTAAGACATATAACTAAAAAATGTTTTATTAATTACCAAAATAGCTGCCAAATTATTTTCTGTTGACTAATCAGTTAAGCTTTGAATAGGTTCAATCAAAAGGTAAATGTATTTGATTACACAGTTGAATTTGTGGCTTTCTATTGTTTTATGAGTCTGTTGATTTATCTACAGTGGTAGTTATTGCATTACAGTGTTGGCCTTATGCTAGAAAAGTATTTGCACTTATGAAATAAAATGCTGCTGTTGGCCCCGGCTGATTATCACAGCACAAGATTTGCTGAATCACATGAAACTGTCACACTCTCACACACCGCACATATTGGCTCAGCACAAACCAAACCTAAATAAGGAAATGTGCAGAATAATGAGGAACAATATTCGGTTCAGGATTTGTGAAATGCTCTTGTGACTTTACACCCGCTTCCCCCCACATGATCTTTTCAGAAGTCACATATCAGATCACGGATAATGATGCAGCAGAAATCAGATTTACTTTTAATAAAACTGTATTGCAGAAGTTTGGAGACAATCAATGAAAACCGCTGTGCTGCGGCTTTTGCAGAGATGTGATCATAAGCACAACATTTTGGGGGGAAGAAGAAGATTTTGAATGTGGCTGAAAAAGAGACAGTAAGAGAGAGGAGAAGGAGGCTAGAATAATCCTAAATTGAGTTTGACGCACATACAAAGACGTCTGGTGGACCCCTTTTTATCCGAATTAGATATTACCAGCTCTCTCCCTGACTCCAATGATACACTGCTATGCGCATAACAAGGCATTCACAGCTGTTTGGAGCCTAATGGCTCAAAGAGGCCTTGCCTGCTCAGCAAGAAGGGATGGAATGCATCTTGGGTATGCGATTAGGACTGCTGATCTAGAAACATTTACATTATGGCTTTCAGGTCATTACAGAAGAAAAATGGTCAAAAAGTTCCAGGTGAGAGAGCCTAGATCAGCACTATGACCCGGAGTAATGTACAGTGGATAAGAAACACTGAGCTGAGGAAGACAGAAAAAAAGTTTAACCCTAAAATCTTGACGCCTACTCTTCAAAATAGACTTGTTGATATCAAATTAAAAACTAGGACAAATGTCATATTTGTAAAGCAAATATAGCAACATCTCTTTCTGCTGTTGCACACGTGGTGCATCGCTGTGTTTCTAGCTGTCCGTTAGCTGCCTAAAATGTAAAATGTAAATGTATTCTGTGCTGTATTTCAAGTACGCTCCTGTATCTGTGATAGCCTTGGACCTGTCCCAATCTGCTCTGTGTTTTCTTGCTCCAGATCAATGCTAATTAATACACATCTCCCTCAGGGACAGCAGGAAGGCCACGCAGAGAATCAGAAATCACCGTCATAGCTGAAGCTTGATCTCGGGGCGCTACATGGGAGGGAAACCTTCAGAAATATTTGCACACAGGAAGTAGTTGAAGAGTCACCTTGTGTGTTTCCCACAGCCCTGCTGCTGAGAGGCAACAGTCATAAATTAAAGCTCACTCATGGACGCTTGGTGGATGATGAGCCCCTGTTCAGTGGCATTCTTTCAATTATAATTAGTTTGTTAGGTGTCTTACCATTTACTTTAATGCAAATCAAGTTAAACCTATTTTTTTTAGCACCCATAAAACATGCAACACCTGAATGCAGAGGTAAGAAAGGGATACACAGTTTTCCTCGCCTCTGCATTCAGGATGATACACATGGGTGAGCCTTTACATAGACTACAGTATAAGTGCGAGACCTGCTGGTATTGTGCTTGTTTCGTTTACTCCCCTGTTCTATTTCTCTTGCTGCTCTTTCCTACTCCATCTCCCTCTGAAACGCGCTGTTAAAACAAGTAAGAAAAAATGAAATTGGGCGACATGTTTTTGTGCATGCCTGGCGGACAGATAGGCGCTGCATAACTAGCAGTTTCCTCTGAAGTAGGGAGAAATCTATTTGCTTGTAGAAGCTGCTTGCATAATCCTTTAGTTACACTTGCCAGCTGTGAGCAAAGATACGGCGCTGTGGGATTTGGCATGAATATCATTGGGAGGACAAAGAAATGAAACTGATAAGTGTTTGTGCACAGGGTCCTTTGCATAATCCAGGATAACCCATAATCTGAGTTCTTTAAAATCATGCCCAGATAGATGTAGTGAGAAACCATTAATAAGAGCATACTGTTTGCAAATTTTGTTTGTCCAAAAATAACTGGAGCATCTGAGCTCCTTTGAAATCAGGCATCAGATTTTCTGATTTTTACTTGCATACATACAGAACAGTCTGGCCTTGTTTTGGTTTGTACCCATATGAAAGGATTTTATTCCTACAGAAACACACTTCACCTCTCTCCCTCTCTCCTGCATGCCCTTCTTTCCTTCTCTCTCAGTCAACAGTGTGCACAGCAATAAAGAATAAAAACACATCACTCAACAGCTTTCAATACATCTGTCCTTTCCCTCCCCGCACCTCTCAGTGTGTTTGTTTGCTCAGCCTCCTCTGTCCTGGCGCCTGCATTTTATTCCCTCTCTCAATGTCCTCTATCACATGGTAATAGACAGCTGCTGAAAGCTAGCATGAAATACCAGCATGCTACATGCTACATGTGTGGACCTTTTGTCGTATGATACAGAGGACTATGAGATATTCATTAAAACATACTATTGCATTTTTGCATTTTTTTTGCTCTTTGCTGCCATGGTTTGTGCAAATAATTAGATGCAGAGTACATCATTTAGATCCACCAATTCCCCTTATAGCTCAGTAGAATGATATATAAGGAATGTATCAGGAGATAAGGAATTTAATCTGAAAAAAAGTTATTTGTAATTGCTATTCATCTAACTAAGTTTGAAGACTTCTTAAGTATGATACAAAATACCTGTTCTTTGTATACGTTTAAAAATGAATTAAAAGCATAGTAGATTTAAAGGATATTTTTCTTATTTAAAAAAAAAAAATCCCATGGAAAGACCAAAACCACTTTAGTGTTAGAGATTTGGATCTTCTGACTTCCCTACCCTAACAGTAGCTCCCAGCCCCAAATATATTTGTTCCTCCTGAGGTTCTGAAATTTAAAAAAGGCCTAATATGCAGTTTATTTTTAAAAAAAATTAAAATTAAAAAAAAAAAAAAGGCTGATTAATATCTTAAAACATCTGGGCACCATAGTTTTTCTGTTTTGTTTTGGTCTATGGGACAGAAGAATAAAATATATTAGGCTTTGGCTTCATAGACAATACTGATTAGTGGAATTAGTTCACTGTTTTGGTCTTTTCATGGGATTTCCTTAAAGTCAAACAGTGTTGCTTTGAAACCTTCTTAGCCCAGAAACTTGCTACTCTGTCCAGATCAAAACAACTCTAAAGTCCTGATGTTTTGGCTCTACGAGGATCCACACATGCAGATGGCCTCAGTTTTTTCTTGCTTTTTGCAACATGGCCGCCATGGTTGTCTTCGGCCTGTGTTTACCTCATGTCTCTCATTCCCACATAACATTAACATTTCATTATGCGGGGGAAACAATAGAAATGTACAAAAAAAGGGGGGGAAGTCTCCGCATCAGGAGGCCTAAAATATTGATGCGATTGTGAGGTAAATGGCTCCAAAATCTGAGTGAGAGGGTGAAAATGGGAGTTATGAGGAGAGTGAGCAAGGCGAAAAGGGAAAGACATCACTTGTAAAGCTGGGCTCTGAGGGGCTTGGGTGCATAATCAATGAAGTGAAGTGTGTGTTGTATCTGTGGTGTCGAGTCAGCTTCACAGAAGCCAATCCTATTTTTACAGGAACATAGGTCTGTTGCTATGCTCTTTGAGAAGGTCTCCTGCAGCTTGAAAAAGTCAAGAAGCATCCACTCAGGGGTCGTATCACACCTCCAGAGTGGACGGAAGAAAAAAGAGCAGTTGAAATGAAGGGAGCTGCTTCTGCTAGGTGACAGATTCAATTGATTATTGATGATTTGATCCATTAGACACTCAAAGGAACGTGTTGACACCAGCAGAAATAGACTCTGTACATATTCTTTTCTTTTTAAGCAGAGGTGTGAATGCGGTGAGACACATATTGTCTGGCAAAAGAAGAGGTGCATATGACGAGAGGGTTTTAAGTATTTATTATGCGTTTCATTATTTACAGTTTAATTATTGATTTCCCAAACTAAAATAAGTAATGTACACTTCTATAAACTACTATTCAGTAAACATATAAAAAGACAATATAATGAAAGTACAACGAAATATGAAGTCATTTGATCAGAAACCTAAATACTGGACTGTTGCTGCGATGGGCGTTTGTAAGCTTTGTCTTAAAGGAAAATAATGTGTCTGTGTTATTTAGTGGTAAACACGGAGATAAATTCATGCTTACATGAACAAAGTTACTGTACAGACAAGATAATCGTTCCCAAACAAGTCAATCAGATTGTCTGCAGGCTGTGTTTTTTATGTTGACTCGTCCAGATGTCGTCTATTAGACGTCAGATTAGGAAGAGTGGTGTTGGATTAGCCAATCCGGAGCCAGAATCATTTTAGATTAGATTATAGTATATGGACATCTGGGTCGCTGCAATGGCTCTGCTCAAGCAAAATAACATTAAGTCAGTGTTACACAGCTAGACAGTACACAGACTGTAATCAGCAGCCAGGCAGAAAGAAGGATGACAGCATTAGGACATAGATGGATGCGAAATCCTTCGGTTTTACAACTTCCCAATTACAGTATGGCAACAGACTGCACAACAAAAGCAGTGGTGCTCCTAACTGTCTGTATAAAGTCAAAATTACAAGGCAAAATAGGAGTTGTGTGTGTCATGTCACTGTACAAAGCATGTGTGTGTGTGTGTGTGTGTAAAGAAGGTGATCAGGCCTCCAGTGCAGACAGCTCTCTCTGCTAATAATAATGGTTATTTTCTCCTCCTCTCCCTCTCCCTCTCTTTGCTCAGCGTTTGTGCCCAGGCCTCCTGGCAGATAGATGTGCAGAGATTACACCTTTTAATTGGTGCCAGCGGCTGTGGGCCAGTGTAGTTCAATGTGGTTTAGTGCTGTGTAGACTGGTTTTTATGTAGTGTGGATTTGTAATAACAATGATGATGACTTTATAATGGTATGTCTACAGTACAGTTAAATGTGGTAAAGCAACAATGAACACATGTGGTGGTGTAAATTAAGCAGAAAAAGCACATTGTACTCAATGGTATGTTCCCATTAAATCTGACTATTGATGCAACAACCATTTTGGTGTTTGTTCGTCATGATGACTGCTGCCTAATTGTTCATTTCTTTTGCAAAATAAATAAGTGCTGCACCAGTAAGCCAGGACAACCTATTTAACTTATAAAAATATATATTATTAGTACAGATAGGAAGAAGCAACAAATGAGAAGGTACAGTATTGTCCAGTAATCCTTTTTTTAAGGGGATTTAGTCAGTTGAAGGCCCTGAAAGTTCTCAGTATTAGCAATGGGTTACTGCCAAAACTGTAATAGTTTAACAGTATTTTTTCACATGCTATTTCTGTATTTGTGCTCAGTTGAAGAAAAGTGATATCACATATAATCACAATTTACAAATGTTTGAATCAAAATATAGTGACAATTGTGGGGTTGTTTTCATATTTTGCCAGCACAGTTTATTGAATATTTAACACAAAGGTACCAAAATAAAAAAAAATGTTCAATATCTTTAGAAACCTTGATAAACATTAGTATGTTTTTATACAAAAAACTAAATGTTTGAAGGGACCTATTATGCTTTTCCTTATTTTCAGTCATATAGTGTTTTAAAAAGGCCAATAATAAGGTATATTTATATAGATGTCCTTCAGTCTCTGCGAGTAAAAAGCAAGGCTTCAAACTGCTCTGAACGCTTTATTTCTAAGGTTTTTTTCTACTTACAGCCCAAGTCGACATCAGCTCGTGACAGATGTTTTCATAAGGTCATCTGCTTTATGCACAGTGTGCAAGTGCAATGCTCCACTCTGCTAACGTTGTGGTGGATTTTCATTGTTTTGGGGGTAGTCACGCTGAGCCATGACTCGAGTTGAGCTGGCACGCTGTGAATGTTTTTCTATTACACAGCACAGCAAAGTAAAATAAGTTGTTTACGTGTTGGAGGTGTGCTGGTCGTCTGCAGCTCTTCATCAGAATACATCATCACTGTGACTGTTTCAGCTTGGACTATTCCTCTCTGAATTATTTTTAACTGATCCGCTGAACAAAGAGCTTCAAATAATTCAATATGTTGTTGTTTCAACTGGTTTTTAGCATCTATAAAAAAAACTCTGATAATTCAGTGAAGAACACATTTCACTTCCTGTTAATGCATCGCAATACAAGTCTCCCATTATTTTGTCATTTAAAAGTGTTTAATATGAAGCAATAAAGCGAGACGTTTTTGGTTTGCATCAACAGTAACTTAACATGACTTTGATACAGCAGCCCTTCATCAAGCTTCCAGAAAGCCAACCAATCAGAACAGAGTAGGCTCATTGGGAGGAGGGCCTAAAGCTGCCTGTTAAGAGACAGAGGCTGAACTAAGGAGCACCAGTAATTGTCATTATAAGATAAATAAATTTTTTGAACTGGGAATCATGCAAAGCTACTCTAGTGGAGTCCAAGAATAGAAATATAGTGGTGGAAATGATTGTAATATGTCCCTTTTAATGTTTCCGAAACTCAAGTAGCTAGACAAGAACTTTCTCTAGATAATATACTGTCTAAAATCAACATTTTCATTGAAATCGAAAACTCTCTTATCAAAGAATTAGAAGTAATCTTTCCAAGTATTCAATACCAACTTTTTGTACTTGACAGTTTTCTTTGCTCAGTGCTGGAGACACATTTCGGTTAGTACCAGAATGTATTGAGGTTTGATTCACAGCCCAAAATAACACAAACATACTGAATATAAACTTAATTGTGTTTATATTTGGAGTGTGTGTGTTATTAACTAAAAATGTGTCAAGTTTTGTGTACGCTTTGTGTGTGTGTTTTTTTTTATATCTTCAGCAGTAGTATACTTTGCATATGAAAGAATCAAGCTGAACAAATACCTGACACAACCCATATGATGAATGATGTTGTTAATGTGTGACATTATTGGAGGTGACAGTGTGATGTGGTCTCTGGATGATGATGCAGTGGGGGCAGCTAAGGGAAAGCATCTCTATCTCAGCTGTTTGCATCAGTGCCTTTTCTGTCTCTCCGACAGTCTGTAGAGAGTGAAAGAAAATGATCTGAAAATGAAATATGACGTGTCATTTTTTTGTATTTGCTGCACATTTTGCAAAGGGTCCCGTGATGCCCGTCTGCAGGAAAATGACGCCAACACACACACACACACACACACACACACACACACACACACACACACACACACACACACACCAACAAACACACACACACACACACAGAGAGAGAGAGAGAGAGAGAGAGAGAGAGATCTGCACACAGTGTGTCTGTTGTTTGTCATTTGTGCATACAGTATGTGTGTGACAGTGCGCTTCTCCCCGTGAAAGTATATCTATATGAATGTGTGATTCTAGTTGCATTTGTCACCCTTTTTCCTGGGGTGTGTGTGTGTGTCATGTCTGATTAAAGTTAACCCCTGTGAGGTGGCTGGTGCACCCCTCCTCTGTATTCCCCATCCCCCCTCTATTTCTCCTTACCCGCTCCTCCACCCTTCTATCACTCCATCCCTGTTCTCCTTCCTCCTGGCACTCTGACAGCACAGGAGAATATGCTCCCTCAAGGTCCCACCCTCCCTCTCTGGCTCCCGCGGGTGGCGTTTCCTTGGAAACAGTGTCAGAGTTGACTGGGTGGGTGCAGATAGATGGCTGCCCTTTATCGGACTACACCACTGGTCCATTAAAAGCAACCAGACTGGGCCTGTATGCACGCTCACACCCCTCTGTTCTCACCCCAAATGGACCATTCCACCTGACACGCGTGAATATTAGCTTAACCCAGGCTGTGTGTGTGTGTGTGTGTGTGTGTGTGTGTGTGTGTGTGTGTGTGTGTGTGTGTGTGTGTGTGTGTGTGTGTGTGTGTGTGTGTGTGTGTGTGTGTGTGTGTGTGTGTGTGTGTGCACGCTCTTTTTTCTGTGTGTACTTTGAACGTTTGTGTTTATTACTGCTTATGCACAGTGTGTGTGAGTGTATGTGTGACTGATCAGCAATACCTCTCACAGAACTGGACATATTTGGGGAGAAATACTGTGCAAGTGTCTTCCTTCCTCTGTGTCCTTGGGAGAGAAACAAAATGGAGACTGGTCTTTTCTCTGCTTTGTCTCCCTCCTCTTAAAATGATGGAGCAAAGAAAGCCAGATCCCTCTACAGCAAGTTCCAGTGAGAATTAAATTAGATCTATCATTTTAAACAATGGTATTACACTCCCAGATATATGATTACAGAGATTGGCTGTTAAATAATTTAAATGCAAACAGTTGCATTTGGTGTTGAGGCCACACATCAGCAGGGAGCAACATGAACAAACCAAACCTGATGCACTGTTTCCTAATTTAAAGAGAGGCTGTTGCAAACACCTCATTGCTGGATGTGGCTATAATTGCCTGCAATATTAAAGCAATCTATTATACAATAGATATTGAAGAATGCATATTATATATGCTCATTTGAGTGTGAACACAGTGTTTTTACATGATTTAACACAATCTGACTAAACACATCAAGTGATGGTATATTTTAGTACGGTATATTTAGGTGCATGGCTTGGCACCACAAGCAGTGAGTAGTAAAAATGAAACTTTTCATTTTCAGTGGTGACGCATAAAACTGTGTTTTAGATGTGATAACAACAGTTGTATCATTACTGGAAAACATAGTTTGATGTCAACTTCACAAGCTTTTCTAGATGTAAAGCTATAATGAGTCTCTTATCTGCCAAAATGTGTATAAAGGCTTGTCAGTAAAAAAAACTGGAAAAAAGAAAGAACAAAAAGAACAAAACATTCATGTTTCCCATCTGGTGCTTGTTCTTCCATTAGCGTTATTGCTTTGTCAGAAAATTACCCAAATTAATCACTGAACAGTGGGAACAAGGTCAGTGTGGAGTCAACATGATGGTATTTATTATATTGCTTTTTCACATATCATAGTCCCTGCTATTATTATATTGTTGCATTTTGTGTGGGTGGCTTTTTCTAAATTGAAAGTTAATGTTCTCAGGTTGCAGGTTCTCTCAGATGAGACACACAGGGGACTTTTTTATAGTTATGTTTTGTCTGATTTTTTACAGAAGTTTCAGGTCCGTAGTTTGACCCAAAATTGTACCTTGGCTGAGAGAAGGGCGGTGTACTCAACTTGAGAATTTTAGCAATTTTTTAAAGCAATCTTTTTTTCTGCATTTGTTTAAACTATATTTTGTATGATTTTGGGGTATCTGACATATACTGTATAAGTCTGATTCCATCTTTACTGTATATTGTCCTTCATCCTGCGTAGAACTCAAGTATCTTTAACCTGAAATGATGTTGCCAGCACTAACCTTGTTGGAGCTACCTTCCAAAAGAGGCCACATTTGTGAGCCACAGCTTTTTGATAACAGTGGGGAAAAAATGATTAGAATATTATTGTGCTTAAGCATTTAATTACCAAATTCATAAACACATCCTATTTGGTGCAAATTAATAACAAAACCTTTTAAATTAAAATACTACTACTATTTTTCACTATCACACTGTAAAGTATCTGTTACTAGAAAATATATTAACATTGACATTTTATTTTGCCTTAATAGCTATTCTATCAAATATTTGACTGATTCTATTAAGATGTCCAGATAATTGTTAGCCAGACGCAGACCTTGACTGGTGAGTAAACTTAGCAGACAGTCTAGAGCCACATTTCTACCAAAGTTTCAGATTGAGAAGAACTAATCTCAGGGACTAAATTTGTAAAAGCCCCTGTTGTGCAGTCCTGTTTGTGTTCCCGCCACATCTTAGGCATCAGGTAGATCATTCAAATTAGCATTTACAGACGCAGTGTTAATACATGAGGAAAATACAACATTTGTTTTGTCCTGTTCATTGTATTTACTGCTGCATGAGTTGGATATAATGAATGAAAAGGAAAGGAGGAAAACGAGCATATGTCCCTACAGTATAAAATCTGTTGAGTATTTGATGGTCATTTACTTCTTTAATTTATTTATTGCTTTAGAACATAACCACCATAAAACAATGTTTAATTTCTCTCATACACCTCTTTGTTCTCTCTACCATCACCTCTATGGTGCTATCTCTTTTTGTCTCTCACTCATTTTTAAAATGAGTCAAGAAGTTGGCAACAAAGCCTTACTTTACTTTTAACGTTAACGAAGGAAGTGAGATGTCCTCCTCTTGTCCTAAACTAGTCCTTCATCAATACAAAAGCACTTCCTTTTATGAATGAAGTGGCACACAAGTTGAAGCATGTGATTTGATAACTCAAAGACAGTCATCCCTGCAAACCCTGCCTTCTTCCTGTACTTTTGGAAAGTACTAATCTCCTGAGTAGGAACTTTTTGGAGGGTAAAACAATATCCCTGGGACTTAATTTGGCCCGGGGTCCCTCTGGTGGAAACACAAGTAGAGGAATTGAGTTATTCAAAAGGTTCTTAGTACGTGGGGGAAAGCTCCTGTTGTCGAAATGCAGCTTTTGTGCAGTAGTCCCAAGTAAACATCTGTACATGGACGTGTGTGTTTATGTTGGTCATGTGTGGTTAACCTCACAGTGACTGTAATAGCTTTATTATCCACAGAAAAAGTCTACATTTGAATATGTTTGTTTGTTGTTTGATACTATCATATATCAGAAAGCAGTGACAGGAAATGCATTATTTTTCAGGATAAACAAACCTAACCAGCAACATTTTGTTTCTTTATCTACACAGTAATGTTGACCTCTGCTTGCAAAGTAGTGCACAGCAGGACTGCAACTGTCGAGACGACCTTTTGCTTAAATATCAGTGCAGTGGGCCACAGTCTGCGCGTGTACACACACACACACACACACAGACACACACGCACACAGAGTATTATGTATTTAAAGTAATTACCTCAAGCCTCATCCATACTGAGTTTAGTAGCATGTGATAATCCATGTAGGCAGCATATGGGAGGGGGGGGGGATTAGAAGTCCAGAAGAAAATTAAGAAATTAAAGTGTCCTGGTGGCTGTCTGCAGGTCTGCAGGAGGGAACATTAAAGTTCTCCATGACACTCAAAGTGGGAGGTGGTGTGTGTGTGTGTGTGTGTGTGTGTGTGTGTGTGTGTGTGTGTGTGTGTGTGTGTGTGTGTGTGTGTGTGTGTGTGTGTGTGTGTGTGTGTGTGTGTGTGTGTGTGTGTGTGTGTGATTGGAGGTTTTCTGTGTGCATGTATGTGGTCAGTAGTAAGGACTGAGGAGGAGGTAAAGAATGTAGTATCAAACAGATGGTGTAATTAATGACATCACTGAAAACAGAGCGTTTTGCCTTATGCTGTATAAAGGGTCATCATCATCAGAGGAAAACTCAGCTGGTGGATAACGAGAGGAGGAAAAAAAAATCAGTTCCATATTGTCAGAATCACATACTAATTTGGATAACCTCCCCCATAGAGACTTTGTAAATTGATTAAACTGCCACAGAGCCTGTACTTTCAGCAAATTCTCATCCAATTTCACCTCCTGTTTTTTTTGGCACCAGGGTATCTTTTCCTGGTTGATTTGCATCAATAAACCTCAGTAAGCAAGGCATTGTAATGCCTAATTGGGCGGTAATGAGCTGTCGCATTATGCAGAGTGCTGAGGTTCAAGCTTATTAGTTGCTTGGTTGCCCATAACATTTTCCTGTCTTCCCTCTGCTACTGTACTTCAGTGTTTTGCACGATTGTCAGTGCAATCTCCCTCTCGCTCTCTCACCTCATGCTCTCCCTCTCTGCTTCATCCCTATTCTTCTCAGCCATTTCTCTCAATCTCTCTCCCCCTTTCCCTTCTCTATCTGTCTCTCTGCCGTTCTAAAAATAGTCTCCTATTATCCAGGAGGCCGGGGCCATGTACAGTGAGGCAGCAATCAGCATGGCGGCCGTGCACATCAAGATTCACAATAGCTGTCATTCTGCTAACGCTGGCTAATATAATTCTCTCTACATTACTCAGAGCCCTCCTGGACTGAATGGAGGGTTATATTCCAGGCTAATCTAAATCAAAGGTCTCTTATTATACTCTTTTTTAAAAACGAGTTAGTACAATTCCCAAAAGTCTAAAAAAAAGTCTGTTAACTGTTTAGCAGAAAATACCTCACAAATCCTGCATTTCTGTTTAGTCCTTTTGCTTCTCCTCACTTTAAATGCAGATGTGCCAGCACTCACCACGCCTTGTACAGAGGCAACGGACACTGTGCTCTACCTAAATTACTTTGAACACACCCATACTTTATAACTGCTAACATGCAAAATGTCAACATCTTACTGTGGTACTTATGTCCTAAGGATTAGCAAGTTAGCACCATTTGCTAATCCTTATGACCTACAGACTTCCTTATAATGTCACACATAGGTCAGAAGGCAACATCATCTCCTCAGGGCCTGAGCAAAGTGGTGACCAGACGTTGCAATCTCCTAGGGACAGTGTTACCTGGCGCTCAAATCAAAAACAACAATATACAAGGTGCTTTTTTGGTGAGGGATTGTTGCAAGTAAGCTACTAGGGATTTGATTGGCCAACACAATGCATTGCCCAATTTGGTTTGATGAGCCAGGTTCAATTTCTTGCTAGATTACCCTGCGTATTTTGATAGGCAGTAGGTACATCAGAGACCCAAATATATATGCACAAACACTGAAAAAGTGAGTTTTTCATACGAATTTAATCATTTCCATTATTCCCATTTCTGGTATGAATTGTGAATGATGTACTCTATACACTCTAAGCAAATTAAACCTTTTAATTTACTATATATTTTACTATATATACTTTTTTTTCTGTACCTCTAATCCAGAGGAAAGGTTGAATACAACTCAGGACAACTGCTTCTCCACCCAATGATGTTGGCAGAAAAATAGATTAGCTGCTCGTTAGTCAATCAGAAGAAACCAGCCAATAGATCAGACAAGTCTCCTAGGGCCCCATCCTGCTGCTTCATGGGGCCTGCAATTAGCACAGAAGGGAGGAGGCTGTTGGTGTTTTAGGGTGGCAGTGGAAGGTGGAGGGATATGAGGGATGGTGGGACTGAATGAAACATTTTCATCTTCCAATCTGAACACGGTAAGGAAGGAAAACGTGCCCTCAGGCAACTGTTGACATTGCGTTGAGAGCTGCTCTGCACTGAGCTCCTGTGCAGTATTGTTATAATGTATTTATATAACGCTGCTAAACGGCGAGACCTGTTCCACATTCATCTACATAAAGCAGTACTGTATTGCCTAGAGGCGGAAATAGACATTTACACACACACACACACACACACGAACATACACACATTCTCAGATGAGATCGTTAAGCAAAGCCCTCCCATTGCTACCCCCAACCCTTTAACACACCCTGCGTTTGCTGTTGATTCCCTGCTCACTTGTCACTTGTGATTGCCAAAAAGCAAGGCACCATATGTCATTCTGTTTGTAAGTGAGACCACCCCCTGTGTTGTCTTAAATACACACACACGCATGCACAGGAACACTCAGACACTGACACATACACCTAAACTTAAGAGCACCCACATGCACACACACACACACACACACACACACACACACACACACACACACACACACACACACACACACACACACACACATACACTACAGACACAATTTTCCTGTCGCAGTCAAAGACAACGACAAAGTGCAATTCCCCTCAGCAAACGACTCTCAGATGATGAAAGTGAACGTTTTCTGCCTCTGATATTATGATGTGCAGCGTGGATGTGATCAGAGGCCTCACATTGCCACTCTTCTCTCTCTCTCTCTCTCTCTCTCTTTCTCAGCATTACGCAGTCTGTTTCTATCCCCCCCTGCTGTAAAGGGAAACACTCACAGTAGACAATAACAAACAGTTTCCAGCTGCTTGCTAATTCTCTTTCTGTTAGTCTGGCTAGCAGGTGTTTTCCAGGCAAATGACGACTTTTACCTATAGTGTCAATGGAGGGTCAAGCCTAGATTTGTCCCCCATCGTTTTAATGTAGATCTCATGTGCTGTATTTTGTTTTATTCCCAGTTTACAGTTTCAGTGGGGTGAATCTTTTCACATGTTGTCACATTCTAAACAAGCTATGAAGAAACATCTGGCTTTGCAAGACTGACTGTCATTATCCCTCATGAACTGGTGGTTCATCATTATTGCATTGACTGGATGACTGACAGCAGTCACTGAATAACATATTGACTCTAATTGACTGTCTGGCTGGCCATCTAAATGACTGACCTAAGTGGAGACTTACCGACTGGCTGGCTGACCGGCTTACTAACACGGCCACATGCCCCGTTCACTGACTTACTAATTAACTGACTGACCCACTAAATTCCTTACTCTCTGCTGACTGACTGATTGACTTGCTGTCTATGGACCGACCAGCTGATGGTTGCACTGACTCATCTGTCACTGGATGTGTTTTCATCACCGTGGAAAGGGAACCCTCGCTCCTGATATCAGCAGTAAGGCTGTCTGAATGACGGGCACATTTCCATTTTTTCCCATTAACTGATATGGAAAGAAATGGGAAGAAATGATGAGATATGAATAGAGCCTGGGAAGTAATAGACCGGTGGCTGTGTGTGTGTGTTTGTGTGCGTGTGTGTATTTATTCAAATGGAAGAGACCAACCATCCAGCTTGTTTCATCCTTATTGACTAAGTTCTATCTATCTTGTTGCATTTGTCTATAATGTGCAATCAGTGTAGAAAGGACTTGGAACAAGTTGCTGATATCGAGCTGCTGCCTGATTTGCACATTCAATTTTTTACTCGCATCCAGCGTCCAAATTCTTTTATTTTTCTCAGCTTCGTCTCTCCTTCATCTAAGTCTCTCCCTCATGACTGAAATGCACATTATCTGTGAAATCAATAAGCGATCAGAGATTTCACCTGACATTCAGTAGGTCAGACAGTTTTATACAAAGAGCAGCTATTCCTAATATTTTCTTATTATCTGTGAATCCTTGTTACATAGATCCATGTGTTTTCATAACTTGTCCTCTTCAGGGTTGTGAGAGACAAAAGCCTTTCCCAGCATGCACTGGGCACAGATATTAAGAGATTCCAATTCATCTGACTTGTATGTCTTAAGAATTACACTCAAAGAGGATGTTATGTTCATATGCAATTATTTTGTATTAGAGACTTTATTAGAGGCATTTTCATACCTGGGTTTTTTTTTATTTGTTTATTGCTTCGATTTGTTTGGACAGGTCTGAACCCAGCAATTGTAGTCAGATGTGGACCAAAAACATCATAATGAGAACCTTTGAGGATGTGGTCCAGTTCTGGTCCTTAAACAAACTCTGAAGCAGTTCATTTGAGGTGGGAATATGACATCAGTCCGACCCAACAAGTGAAAGGATCACCTGCTAGTAATTATCCAGTCAATTAATTGTGGTCCAATCTGGATAATAAACAAAGAGTGCTACATTTGGCTAGAGGACATTCTTCAGGACCTTCTTGCTGTTTTTTTCATGATCTTGCTCCGATCCCTCATCTGACCAATAAGCGGAGTGAATGTTTTCCCATGGCTTGTAGTGATGTTGTAGTGTCCGGGCCAGAAAAACGCCAGCAGTGTTGCATCATTGCCTGAAGTTGCCCACTTCTGTATGCTATCCGGGTAATAAGTAGTGTGTGATGGTTGAGAAGGTGAAAGTGTTCGAACAAGTCAATATTCTTATTATTTTGAAATATTAATATGTATTCATGACCTTAATTTAATGTTTGGGGTTTTAGCTGCCTAAACATAACTTAGTCATGCTCTAGTTGTGGATATTGTTGTTTATATTTACATTCATGGTGACCTGTCTGCAAATGTGTGTGTGTGAATGTGTAAATGTGGGTATTATGTTTGGATGTATGCCTATGTGCCTGCATTTGTGTGTGAACGTAACTATGTGTGTGTGTGTGTGTGTGTGTGTGTGGTGACTCATAAACCACAGCAATGAAGGCCGTCTGTGACAGCTGCTTTATAATCAGATTACTACTGCTTCAATTTGGGCATGCTGTGTGTGCGTGTGTCCGTGTGTGTGAGTGTGTGTTTGTGTTTGTTGATGTCTGGTCATTTGGACTGGGCCCAGCTTTGTTAGTATTGGTGGTCCTATCAGCATATGTGGCCAGTACAAATTCATTCAGTTTGATCCTGTTACCACCCCTGTGCTGTAGATGGTCCAAAGACAGGGTGCGTGCGTGTGTGGGTGTGTGTGTGTGTGTGTGTGTGTGTGTGTGTGTGTGTGTGTGTGTGTGTGTGTGTGTGTGTGTGTGTCTGTGTGTGTGTGTGTGTGTGTGTGGGGGGGGGGCATGTTTGTGCAGGTTGGTTCACAGAAGGTATCTGAACCAGAACAGAAGAGCTTAAAAGGAAGCATAGTGTGTCAGTGTGTCATACAAGCTGTGCTTTTATATATTCTGCTCCATTTAATGCAGACACATCAGCCTTCTCATCTGTTCCTTTCATCTTTTCATTTTCCACATACTTCCTCTCAGTCTCCGAGTCTTGTTGAATTCTCGGAAGCTAATTAATGTTGAAAAGGACTTTTTGTCTTTCCCTAGGGGCCATCTTATCACATCCACGTTCCCAATTTTTATGCATTAATTTAGATCGTTTTAAAGTTTTGTCCTTTCAGTAACATAATTTCTTTTTTTACTGTTCAGAGAGTTTACAGAGTTCAGTATGTGTGTATCCAGACTGTACATACATGGAGGTAAGACGGAATTCTTGTCAGGGTGAAAATATGTTAGAGTTACAGCACAAAAAAATCATCATATTGATGATTGATTGATAGATGTATCAACTTTCTCTGAGTTTCACTATCTTTCTTCAAAGCACCCCAGCCTTGTTGCAGGGCACTGTGGCTCTAATGCCAGCTTCCTTCCAGCTGCCATGTATGACTTGGAATTGACCCTGCTGTTGGAAACGGAAATTGAACCAGTGACCTCAGTCAAACTATAATTCTAGGCCAGCTGGTTGCCCCTGTGTGTGTTTTACCTCTCTGTATGTCTCCAGTGTGTGTATTGTGTCCACCACAAGGGCATTTTGTCACCTCCCAGCTGGTCTTATCAGAGTCTTGCAGAGCTATGTGGTGCTTTAAAGGTCATCCACACCACAGGAGGCAGCATCCACACTGCAGACTCCCCACAGCGCTGTTTGCTCTGTCTCTTCGACTCCTCATAAAGGCCTCTAAAGATGTTGTGGACCCTATTTCTTTGGGTTTTTTTTGAGTGAGTGTCAGGAGTAAAGAGACTCAGTGAAGGTAAGAGGTCAATGTCAAAGAGTCAGAGCTGCAAAGACAGTTCACCCTCTTCATTTCAATCCCCAAACAAGACGCAGAGAGAGTGTGTGAGAGAGATAGAGTCAGACAGACAGAGAGGAAGGATTGCACAGAATGTCCTCAACTTCCTCATTATCTCCTTGGCTGCTTATGCCCTCATGTAGAGCTGGCTCACTGCGCTTCATTACTGTAAGGAGACTATCTTAAGGGAGGAATGGCAGGCTTCCAGTTGGCTCTATCAACCTGTCAATCACTCTGGTCTAATCTTAGCTCTGCCCCTCAGTGCTGCCCATCATTTCCTGGCACTGTGGAGCAGCAAGCAGATTCTGTGTGCCTAATTCCCCTAAAATAGATAAGGCCTTTAATGGATGGCCTACTCAATTATGCAATGATGTTTTGTTATCTCGTATCTTGTTGTCTGCTGTGGTGTTCCACACTGCGCCACTCTGGTTTGTCCTGTTGTGTTTGTTCTGTTTTATTCTTTCCTGGTATTTTTCTCTTCTCTTCTCTTCTCTTCTCTTCTCTTCTCTTCTCTTCTCTTCTCTTCTCTTCTCTTCTCTTCTCTTCTCTTCTCTTCTCTTCTCTTCTCTTCTCTTCTCTTCTGCAAACATACATCAGCTCAAATGCTTCAGTGAATTTTTCTAGTCAAAATAAGTGGTATTCACCACTGAGCTACAGTCGACTTCCAGTGTATTATTCTTCGTTGAAAAGCTGCACAAAATAGCCACCTTCAGGGACACATACAATACACATATAATGAATGCTGTAGAATATCTCGCGTGCACACACACACACACACACACACACACACACACACACACACACACACATACACACACACACACACACACACACACACCACACACACACAAACTGCACTCTGACACTCTGCCCGTCATTCTCTGCTGTTGTCACAGTAACCATCTCACCTTCCCTTCACAGTCCCGCCCTAATGAGACCACTGGAGGACAGAGAGGGAGCGAGAGAGAGAGAGAGAGAGAGAGAGTAGCAAGGGGGTGGAAGAGAGATGCAGACACAGAGAAAAGGAGAGATATATCACAGGGAAGATAGGCAGAATGGAGGCAGAATTGCTATTGTTTTGTATCTCCTCTTTGCACACAAGAAACCCCTTCTGTTAACTGGCCAGGATCCTTCTAGAAACAGACACTGCCCTGCCAGCAACATCCGCTGATTACACTGTCTCATCATGACCACACCACTAGTTCAGTTTGCTGCCCCAGCATTTCCATATAAATCCAATAACATTATCGTTAATAGATAATTACCCTGCACTGCATGATTTGTGACCGCAAACACAGATTAAAATTCAATTAAAGGTAAAAGTGTGTGCGGGTGCTGCCTGTTCTGCTTTGCTGAGTGGCTCCATTTAAACCCAATAAATCACATTCAGTGATTGTATCTAATGTGCGTGTACGTAATAAGACTGAAAATGTGCATTCAGTTGATGGAAGCCAAATTAGAATAAAACTGAATTTTAATATTCGGATAATATTGTATTACAGTGTGCATCTAGCCTCACGCAATAAACAAATTGATACAGCATGTAGATATAATGAAAAAAAAACACAGAGATATGAAATGAGGCAGAGCAGACCAGCAGTGTAATGTTAACATCTGTTCCTTTATGTACATTTTAAGTCTCTCCGTCTGCTGCGCCACCATCAAAGGCCTTAACGAAATGAACGAGGCCTCTGGGCTCGGCACAGATTGGCAATTATACACCTCAACATTTGAGGAGACCTTTAGTGGTCTAGATCTGGATATTTCATCTGGGAAAACACATCTGCCAAATGTTAATCGGCAGGCCTCTTGGACTAGGATATGAGTGTTGCAACAGGTGTTAAGAGGCTCTCGTTCGGATGCATAGATATGTGCACTTGGCAGGTAACGAATATAATAAGGGGCTGGGATGCATACAATATGTGCTTAATCTTGATGAGTAGAAGTGTGTCATAAATATGTGTGTGCTTGATGTTTGAGGGCTCACTTGGCACCACCTGTACATCTTCATTGGTGTTTTATTGGTTGTTATTGGCGATTAGCCCAGGTTTAATTGAGACCCTTTACATGGAACACTAATCGTTGGTGTCATTAGCCGGCATCCCAGTGGGACGGTCATTAGTAGAGATGGTCTCATGTTTAACCTAAACAATGTTTCAAGGCTCCAGTAGCATTCAAAGAGTCCCACTCACGCGTTTCACTGTGAGTATGTGTACAAACTGAGCTTGGTTGACATTTATCTCACTTGTTTGTTACACCTGTTAGGGTGAGACAACTTGAACTTGAACATGAACTACCCAACATCAACTTGAGCAGGGTGCAAAGCAGTTGCAAGAACTAAAAACACCTGTTGGTTTGCAGTGCCTCTAAAAGTGTTGGGGTTCATTTTGGTCTCACTTATTCAGTGTTAGAGTGTCAGAAAATTGATTAAATAATGATTACACACAGGTCAATATGGCAAATTGTTGTGGCTGGTGAGCTAACAGCTAACAAGCTAGGTATCTGGGAACATGCTTCCACTAGTCAATCGCCATCACTCCCCGGGCAATGGCCAGTTGGAAAGCTAGTTAGCTTTTAGTCACTAGCAGGGAACATAGTTTATTCAGGATATGGTACTTTAATTCAATTAATCAATAATCACATTACAGTGTCAGTTCTCACACTCACACATACAGTACAGTATAGACATGTGATCTCATATTCTCATGTCACACAGTTGTGCTTGTCTTATTTAAATAATGTGTCTCTTCACATTCACGGCGACAGAGTGACTTGCACATATCCACACCAAAGTACACAAACACGTACAGCACACATTCTGCACGACACACACCAGCTCATGCACTCACATCATCTGCATGATGAATGATGAATACCCTGACATTGCTCAAGACCTAACAATCCTCCCCCTGTGATACTGTTCACTCCCAATCAACTTCCCTTGTCAATATTTACTATCGTCTGCCTCTGCTGTTCCATCAGCCGCCTCTGCCGCGCTCGCGTTTCTCACCGTCAACCTAATTAGTCACATCTCTTGGTTTAATTACATCAAGTGGAAGGAAGTTGCAATCTCAAGTAGATCAAATTAAGTCCTATGCAAATCCTGGAGTGTCTCGTTCTTGGTCTCTGTGGCAATAATGTCTCTATCTCCCTTATTTCTGTGGGGAGGGGACACGTGAGGCTTGTCATCAGTTGCTAAATGAAATCTTACACTGGAAATCACCCCTCTTAGGCTGGTTAAGTGGTTGACTGTCTGTTTAAGTTCCCAGTGAGCAGTGACTAATCTCCCCAGTGTGTGTGTGTAAGAGAGAGAGAGAGAGAGAGAGAGAGAGAGAGAGAGAGAGAGAGAGAGAGAGAGAGAGAGAGAGAGCGAGAGAGCGAGAGAGAGAGAGACTCAAAAAGAATAAACTTGAATTTGCAGGGCACTTCATTTGGATAATCTAATGTTGAACCTACAGTATATGGTGATGATTCACTTTAGCATCATGATACTGATTTACAGGCTACTCTTAAACTGGGCTGGTGTTTGAGACTTGAAGCAAGTAGAGGTTTAGAGTTAGGCTAATTAATAGTGATTATACACTTTTACTCGTGCTTTACTCAAACTACTAATTACTACGACACATTTTTTTCACTTGAGGGCAGCAAAACAAGGTATAAACACAATATTGACATATTATCATCTTATTAAGTTGTTGTAGCAAATGTGTAGCAACATTAGCATTGATTTCAAGTTTTTGGCTACCTGGCAAATGCGAGTCCAATATTCATTCTCCTTTTAATTCTAAATGTAGTCTCCACCAACTCCTGGAAAAAAAACAAAAAAAACAATGTTCCTATGTTTACCTACTGTATGAATAAGTTGTGAACAGCTGGTTTATCAGGTCTTTTTAATAGAAAACATGATGTGCTGCCTGCTGTGTCTTGAGGCCGTAAAACCAAAACAGTGAGCTGAAAGTGGAACTGCAGGTCTGGTGATAATAATCTGTGGGTTTGTCACTACGAGCGACCCCTTTCATACACTGGCACTATCACAATACACAAATTCAGATCAGTCATAACACACCTATACATCTATGACTTAAACTCATCACAGTATTAACATAATATTTTTGGACAAATCCCCATTCTTAATACTTCATGTTTAATTTAACATTGTAATTTTTTGAAAAGCTCTCTTTACATAAACTGTATTACTGTTATTAATTGTTTCATGAACCACATTTCTTATACAAAATATCGTAGGCTATTCTTTATCATTACTCTGCTGAGGGATTGATCAAAATCTGTACCTGTTGATACCATGAGATATTAATATAGACAAAATCAAATGTCCAATAGGTCTAGCCTTCCTGTAATGCTCTTACTTGCTTTTTTTTTTTTTTTTTAAACCTTTTTTATGATTTTTTACTTAAACGAATTTGTAACATAACTTTTCACCCCAAAGTATAAAATTATGATAGGAGTGAGACATGACCTTTGGTTCATGTACACAATCCCAGAAAGCAGTCTTAATTAATATACCTTGCTGAATGAAAACTGTGACCTTGTGGCATGTGGATTTCTCACACCAGTTTCATTCACTCCATCATTAAAATTCCAACCAGAGCCTTTTTTTCTACCTCATGAGCCCCTGCCCTTTTCCCTCCATCTCGCTTCCCGTCCCGTTCTTCTGTCATCTCTCCACACACACACACACACACGCGAGATGCATAAACCATGTGATATCGGGAGAGAGCACACACAGCCTTGCCTGACAGTTATAAGAGGATAAAAGTGAATTTGGAAAGGGCAGTTGCTGCGAGGATCATTCCTAGCCATCATCCACACCTTACTGTACAGAATCTTAACATGTCTGATGAAATAACAATGATAGGGTGAGGAGGATATTTCCAACTGGTCTTTTTAATGACACAATATCAAACCTTTATTTGTTTCTGTTTTGCAGAATATTGATTGCACACTTACAGGCGACAATGTAATGTATGGACTTGTGTGCAAATAAAGACAAGTGCAACATTTTCAAGTAAAAATATATAAAGAATTTAAATCCGCACAAAACCAAACAGCATGAAACATGTATATGTAAAGGTTTTGTAAATTTATACATCATCTATGGTGCTTTAATCTTCTACCCATGCTTTGCAATATTGTGGAGATTTTCATTTATAATAATAATAATAATAATAATAATAACAATAATAATAACATTTTTTGAGGCTGTTGTGTCTATCAGTGGACATGTGGTCTCCCTTTAATCCAATCCTGCAAAACAACTGCCCCATTGTTCACTGGTAACCCAGATGATCCCCAAACACTAAATAATACATTATCAGGCCAGCTGTACAAAACACCTCAGGGAGGCCATAGTGTTTCTGTGTAACACACATAACAACCAGAGATGCCCCAGTTAAACTCACTTTACCTATTCATTTGTGAATCGTATCAATCAAAATAACAAAGTGCATAACAGATTAAAATAATGACTAAATGCAACAAATCTAAATTTGATTAAACAAGATACAGTCTAAATATACGATGAAACAGTGAAAATAAACTCACAGTGACCAGCCAAATATAAGCTTTTGTAAAATATAATGTAATTTATTTAAATGTTGCTGTTGTAGATTTAATGTATATATTAATGCAACAACAACAAAAAAGAATGTAGATTTGACTCGACAGCCAGAACTGCAAAAATAACTAAGATCATGAGTCCTGCATGCTGTTTCTGATTTGAACAACCATTAACAAGCAGGCTTTTTTCTATTTAATTGTTTCGACACACATTTCTTATACAAGTATTTGTTACATTTGTTACAGGCCTATTGTAGTGGATTGCATCATATTGTACACAAGTCTCTAACTGTTTTAGACTTTATTTTACACATGAATTTACATTAAATATGTCAGTAATGCAGATGAAAATTGGATCATATCCAGCTGTTTCCCTCAGGTTCCTTTTATATCAAAGTCAATAGTAGAAATCTATTAATGAAAACTATGATTCCTGTGAGCTTGTATACAAGATCTTGGTCTACGAGATTACAGTGTAGATAGAAGTAAAGTCCTATTCTCCTTGTGTAGTATTGCGGCTGTGGTTGACACTAAATGGCTTCCATTAAGGATCAAAAAGAGGTAATTTGTGTCACAATCTGACATCAGTGATGGGCTGCATCTGGCTGCGCCCACTCTGTGTGTTTAGATGAGCCAGGAGAAGCAGAGGGAGGGTAGTGAAGGAAGGAGGAAGGGAGGCAGACAGAGGAAGAGGAGAGAGAGGGTGCAGCTTTTTTACAGACAGCTGGTGATGTGCAGCTGTCTAGTAGGCAGGATTACTCCCTAAAGTCTGCCCCGTGAAGGAGAGGCGAGAGGGAGAAGAAAAGAGAATTAAATAGAAATGGAGACTAAAATGAGGACAGAGAAGGAAAGGAATGAAGACTGTGAAACAAAGGGGAGTTGGGCAGGCAAAGATGAGGAAAGCAATACAGAACAAAAAAAGGAATCAAATGTAAGTTATTGAGATGGAGGAGGAGGCTGAGAGAGACGTGAGAGCGGTAGAATGATCATCTGAGATAAACAGCATATGAACATGAGATCAAAACTTGATAATATTTTCCTTTTCATTTAAATGATTTGAAGTATTTTGTCAAAGTTACACTACATTATAGGGTCTTTATGTGCAGTTAAAGCAGTGTTCATCTTGTTATTGTTATTACAAAGTTATCACTTCTGTAATACCCTGTTGTCACAAGATATTATTACTTATTAGCTTGTTATTACTGAGCTGTAATGTAAAGAACTATCTCTGTTATGTTAACCTTTGTGTCGTCCTCCTGGGTCAAATTGACCCCCTGTCTGTTTTTTTTTTTTTTTTTTAAGATTTTCTCTGGCATAGACGCCTTTATTTGAAAGTAGAGAGACAGGAAATTACGGGAGAGAGAGGGGGGGTGTGACATGCAGAAAGGTCCGCCGGCCGGGAATCGAACCGGGGTCCGCTGCGTACATGGCATGCGCTCTAAACCACTCGACCACCTGCGCGCCCCCCCCTGTCTGTTTTGACTGTTCCTTCTTTCCTCCCTCCCTCATTCTCTCCTTCTTCCCTTCCTCCATCCCCCTTTCTTCCTTCCTTCTGTCCTTCCTTCCTACCTCCCTCCCTCCTTCTTCTTTACGTCCCTCCTTCTTTCCTCCCTCCCTCCTTCTCTCTTTCTTTCCTCCCCATTACCTTCCTTCTTTCCTCTGTCCTTCTTTCCTTCCTTCCTCCCTCCCTTCCTTCCTTCCTTCTTTCCTTCCTTCTTCCTCCCTTCCTTCCTTGACTCAAGGACAACAGGAGAGTTAATTTCAGTTTTGAAGATATTTGAGAAATCACACATGTTGAACCATCTTTTTCTGGCATATGCTGACCTTTACAAGTACGGGTATGATACAGTACACTATGTGCATTTGAGATTCTTGATCTTGGAAATAAGCTGCTGACAAAAATCAAAACCTCACAACTAGGTCCACTCAGTTTGATCGTATCACAAGAACTTCCTCAGCAGATGTAGTAGTTCAGACGTCCTGTAAATGTTGGCATTCAAATTCCCATTTTTCTGTCCACTTTAGGCACTTAAAGTCTAAAGCTGAGATTGAAAGCTCATCCCTAACCTTGGAAATAGCAGCTGACTAAAACTAGATCTACTCAGTAGCTTTTTGTTTGTATTACTCTGTCCTCCTCAGCAGATCTGTGTTGTCAATGTTAAACAGTACAAAACATTTTGCACACTAAAATGCTAAAATATATATTCATTTTAAAACCTTACCTAGGAATGAGCATTGCAGAGTAGCTTTTAAATGCTGACTGTAAACATGTCAGTTTAGAATGATAGATTTTAGTATTTAGTAGTCCCGCTGTTCTGTTGTTTTGTTCCCTGAACGTTGCATGTCAGTAACTCATGAAACACCCAATTGAAACATTGCTCTACTGAAGTCTGATTCTGAATACTTTGAACCATGTCACCAGGAACATTTCCCGTGCCTTTCTTGTCAGCTAAAGTGATTTTGATTCTGATCAAAGTGAACATGGTATCCTCTCTAGCTCAGGATATAATAGAGGGGCATGCAAGGCGAGGAACTGGCTGGAGATCAGTAGCAGATGCTGCCAAAGAAACAGGAACAGTAGCTGGTTGGCTAGCAGGCTGGTATAATAATCAGGCTCAGTTCTGCTCATATGTTCCCCTCAGACTGAACTAATATAGTTTTTGCTAGGTAAAGATACCGAGACGCAAGCTCACATTCCCCCATAATTGATCCTGCCGGCTACTGCCACACACTAACGAGCTAAACGAGGAGGAAAACCCTCCTAGCAACTGGAGGGTGAGAGAGGTAGAGAGACACACGGAGAAGGAGAGAGAGGAGGGATGGTTTAGCCAAGCAAATAAATGCATGTCAAGTCAAGTCAATTTTATTTATATAGCGCAAAATCATAACAGAAGTTATCTCAGGGCACTTTTCATATAGAGGAAGTCTAGACTGTATTCTTTACAATATTATTTACAGAGACCCAGCATTCCCCCATGAGCAAGCACTTTGCGACAGTGGCATGAAAAACTCCTTTTTAACGGGAAGGGGGGCATAGCACAATGCAAGCTCCACATAGAGATGTATAGTAATACTTAGACTAATAATGCTACTAATATTAATAATGAGGAGAGGAGAGAAGAGGAAAGAAGAGGAGAGGAGAGGAGTGAACAGAAGAGGAAGCACAAAACTACTGGAGAGAGAAAATGATGGGTTAGTAACATGCATTAATGGGACATGAATGCATACAGATGGGGAGAAAGAGGAGGAAAGAGGGGCTCTGTGCATCATGGGAAGTCCCCCAGCAGTCTAGGTCTATAGCAGCATCACTGAATATAAGCCTTATCAAAAAGGAAAGTTATAGGCCTACTCTTATATTTAGAGAGGGTCTGCCTCCCAGACCATGCTGGACTTTACAGCAAGCCAGTGCAGAGAAGCTAATATGGGAGAAATATGATAATAAGGAATTGTAATAATCCAGCACATAAGTAAAAAAAATGCATGGACTAGTTGAACTGATTGGTTTCATCTGGCTTTATTGATAAATACAATGAAGTATCATCCACATAACAATGAAAATTGTCCAAGCACAGAATCTTGTCGAACTGTATGTTTAACTTTTGCGTGCATAGAAGATTAAACGTTAACATATACTAACTTAAATCAATCTGATTATTAGGACTTAAAGCAGATTAGTGTGGTTCCTTTAATGCCAATTAAATGTTCCAGTCTCTGTAATAGGATGTGATGGTCAATGGTGTCAAATGTGGCACTAAGATCCAATAAGCACAGAGAGAGGTCCTTTGTCAGATGCAATTAAAAGGTCATTTGTAACTTTCACCAGTTCTGTCTCTGTGCTATGATATGCTCTAAATCCTCAAAAAAACTATGTTTATGTAGAAAGTCACACAACTGATTGCTCACTGCTTTCTCAGGGATCTTGGAGTGAAAGGGAAGAGAAAGTTAGATGTAGGTCTGTAGTTGGCTAACACCTGGAGTGTTAAAATGACCTACTAGAACTACCCAGTCTCACATCAAAACGTATCACAGCTACGTTGTTCCACAGTGCAAAACGTAGCCGTTTCACAAATTGGGCTCAAAAGTTGTGAGATGGCTGCGTTTTTTCTGCCCTATTGTTTTCTATAGCACTGCATCCACGTCACATGACATTCAAGTTTTTGTCTGCAAATAAAATGGCTGCCATTACGTTTATTCTCAGTTTAAAATGTAATATTTTAAGATAGTTTCAGCATTACAATGCATTTTGTTTGTTGGTAACTTTTTCTAAATACGTTTCCATTCAACATGTCCTATAGAAAAGAATAGGGTAGAAAAAACATTGCAATCTCACAATTTGGGCTCAAAAATTGTGAGATGGCAGCATTTTGCACAGTGGATCAACGTAGCTGTGATACGTTTTGATGTGAGACTGGGTTGGCTATAACTACTTTATCTGGACTAAGGACCAAACTTGATAAAAATTGAGATTACGGGCCAGAATGACAGCACGCTATCACAAACAGAACTTGATTGAAACTTGATTTTTCATGAATGCTTTAAATGAGTCCACATTTAATTCACCTATTTTGTTGTACTATTGCAGTGATGGTGTTAATTTACTAGATTTTTATATTTAATTCCTCTTCTGTTTACTTTATACTTAATGGAATTAAGTGGTCAGTTTTAAGGGATTTTGGGTGAGAAACTGCTCTAATGGAAACATAGAGAACCATGTAGGCCTGCAGCTCTCCCTCCTGGTCCAAACTTGCTGTCATGGTTTTGGTATACTAATAAACTCTAGATTTCTACTGGACATCAATTTGACAGCCAATGGTTGAATAATGACATGTGGCTGTAGCATCACTGGTCAGGTTTGGTAGGGGCCCACATTGTCTTTGCATATGTACACACCAGTTCAACATTCATTTTAGTGACCTCTGATTGGGAATCATTACTGACAATGTGAATAATGATTTGAACATATTTACCTTCATCCCTTAGCCAGCAGTTTTAAATGAGATTCTACGTCACCCGCTCAGGAATGCATCTGACTATGATCGCCGGTGTCGCTAACTTCACATTTCTCAAAATAGAGCTGCCAATAATCAGAGTTGGTTTCTCTGCAGTTACGATGCTAGAACCTGTTAGAAACATGATGCGAGTTAAACTATGGTAAAAGAGGGAGAAAAGCTTCTAATACAAAGACACTGAGATTTTGATCTGTTACTATGACGGCGGCATGCTGTAAGGAGATCAAAGCAGGTAGTGTAAAATGGTTGAAGAGTGCAGGAGGCTGCTTGAGTATTCACTTTCTTTTTTCTCTCTATTCCAAAGAGAATGAGCAGAGAGAGAGAGAGAGAGAGAGAGAGAGAGAGAGAGAGAGAGAGAGAGAGAGAGAGAGAGAGAGAGAGAGAGAGAGAGAGAGAGAGAGAGAGAGAGAGAGAGAGAGAGAGAGCAGTGCGGACAGAGCACCAGTGCACACTACCTCTTTCATCTTTGACAACATTCACGGGGGGATTGGGCTATTGTGAATTTGGAGTGAAATATTTCAAAGGGGTGTTGGAGTAGGGCTGGGGCTGGGCTTCTTGGCTAGGTTCAGGCTGTGTTTCAGAGAGATGAAACACACCTGGTTCCCAGTCCGTCCTCTGATTAGACGAGTTTTTGTAGCCACTGCCACGGACACTCACTGATTAATCTGGTCTTGATTTAATGACTGATAGTAACGGATAATATTCTTCAAGCACCTTTGTATCTGCCAATGCCATCAAAGGCAGACCTTTTGTTTTTAAATGAACTTGTCTTTGTTAACCTTTTTGATCGGTTAAGCCTTTTCACATTTATTCATATTTATAGTTTTCAGATGCACTGATGAATAATTTGTTCAATTGATCTCAGTCAAAGGTTGCATTCTTTGGATCTAGCTTAATTGGTGTTGATAGGTTTGGAGCACACGCTAACAATGTTTTTCAGCTGAAAATTACAAGATCGATACACTTTTATACACATTACGCATATACTGTACATCATTACACACTAAACATAGTCATGTTGTATTCTGATACTTAAAAGCACAAATCTAAACCTTTCTCTCTTTTTCTGTTTCATGCTTTCCTCGTTTCTCTTCCTGGATATAGGTAAGTCTTATTGATATAAGTACAAAATGTTGATTTGGTGTCTACAGAATGGGCTAATTTCTGCACATTGTGAGAACTGCACTGGTGGTTCTTCCATGGCTTTTAATCAATACTCCTCAGATATACACTGCTCATACTGTAGCAAATGGGGGGAAAGAGACAAACGAGCTAAACTCAGCAAAGCGTAAACAATGCCTGTTTTGAAAGAGTGGGTGCAAGAGAAATGCCCTGACTGTGTGTATGCGTGTGTTTATATATTTGCGTGTTTTTTCTCTCCTTGCATCTGCATGTGAGCAAGCCATTGCGTGCACGCGCCTACTGTTGTCTGCCGAAACGGAGATGGAGGCTGCTGAATATTCATGGCGTCTGTGCTCGGTTGGGGCCGAGAGATAAGACGTTTATGTTCTGGCAGCCGGAGAGGGAAAGAGGCTGTGTGTGTTTGTGTGTGTGTGTGTGTGTGTGTGTGTGTGTGTGTGTGTGTGTGTGTGTGTGTGTGTGTGTGTGTGTGTGTGTGTGTGTGTGTGTGTGTGTGTGTGTGTGTGTCTGTGTATGTGTGTGTATGGGGGTGGTGGGGGGGGAGACCAATGGGCGTGGCGGAGATGTGTCGACATCAGTGGTTTAATGGTTTGAATCTAACTTGGGCCAATTAAAAGGCATGCCGCGTGCACCAGGGTGGGCTCCCATTCATTTCGGGGGAAATTGAGGTTGAAATGAGCCATTGTCGGGCCACGTGGCCACTGTGCATACTGAGCAGCGGGCCTGCAGCAGCTCTCCAAAACCGTGGATAGAGGACAGAAGAGAATCTTTGTCCAAAGGGAGAGGCTGTGGACAAGGAGAGGCAGTGTTTGCTTTGAGAAAAGGAGAGGAAGGAGAGAGGAAGGGATGCGCACAGAGAGACAGGAGCGAGGGATGGAGACAGATGCAGAGAGATAGAGGGAGAGAGGAAGAAGTGGGGAGAGAATGACAAGAGGCCCGAGAGGAAGGCACAGAAAGAATGACAAGTATGTAAGAAAATAAGAGAGAACCAGACAAAGAAAGTAGAGGATGAAGCAGAGGGAAGCAGAGGTGATGAAAGAGGAGGGAGGGATAAGATGAAAAGAACAATATGCTCTGATATCAAAAGAAGGGGAGAGACAGAGAGCAGAAAGAGGCGACCATATGGATGCATAGATCCAGAGCTTACACAGGGCTGTGGATGGGGGCTGCCTGGTACAGTAACTCCTGCCCTCCTGACGTCAGCTGGACACACTGTGGAAGTGCTGACTGAGCCCTAGACTCACACCACACACGCACACACACACACACACACACAAACACACAAACACACAAACACACAAACACACAAACACACAGAAACTGCCTGCCAAGACGACGGCTGAAAATTGTACATCACAGCATATCAGGCAAATGGGTGTGCGCATGTGTTTGTGTGTGTCATAGACGAGGGGCTCCAAAATAACAGATGCCCCATCAGATCCCATACCCAGATAGCACAATTTCGGCCCATGCTGTCACTCTCTATGTTCAGCACTTCACAACATCTTTCCCTTATTATGTTCCTAGATGAGTGCATGTTTCTGACTGCTAACAAGCCCCCCCTGTCAAATAAAACAACTTAACATTTTTCATCATCATGAGTCCTCAGCGTCCAAATCCAGATTTGAGCAGCCAGAGGCGATTATGTCACAACATTGTCCAATCCAGAAACAGATCCACACAGCTCAGAGTATATCACTTCCTGTTTGGCTCCCCTCACAAACCCGCCTGATTGGATGATAGCGCGTATCCCTCTGAGGCTCAGGCGGCTGTGGAAGGAGTCTACATGCGACCTTTGGTTAATGTCAGACGTCACAGGCTTTTATGTCACTCTCAGATGACAACGTGACATGACAGGAATCTTTAGCGACTTTTTTTTCCCCGGAGTGTGGTCTCCTTAACAGAGGAATGCAAGGCCTCATCAAGGATATTTCAGAGCACCAATGCTACATTAATTATCTTTGTGAGTAGTTTTGATGGAAGAAGGGCAGTTGTACACAGGCAACATTGACTGTGTGTGTGTGTGTGTGTGTGTGTGTGTGTGTGTGTGTGTGTGTGTGTGTGTGTGTGTGTGTGTGTGTGTGTGTGTGTGTGTGTGTGTGTGTGTGTGTGTGTGTGTGTGTGTGTGTGTGTGTGTGTGTGTGTGTGTGTGTGTGTGTGTTTGAGAGAGACCCTGAGGTCTACCCTAAAAAGCCCTGACAGAGACAACGATAGTATCTGGGCTAAATTCATCTCCATTGTCAGACAAACACATCAGAGAAACTTTCTGCATCACGGAGGACTTCCTGTATTTGATATGCATCTCTCTGACGCAAGTCTGAGTCTACCAAATTCATAAAGAAGCATAAAGAATTGCCCTCCATTATTGCAATAGAACAGCTTTTGTGAACAAAATGTGCACAGTGATGTCTAGTGAAGTTCACGAAAAGACAGCATCAATATTTCAAGCCTGAAAACTTGGGGAGGAGAGACTGGGAGCAGGAGGAGGAGAGAGGGGCAAGTGAAAAAAGGTGGATATGATATTAAAACTGCACGTCACTTAGGAATTCCTTTATGTTATTATATATTATTATAACACTTGTCATGTAGAAAGATGGATGACTAAGCGACCACTATTTCCTTTGTATAATAGAACATTTTCTCTTTTAACTAACTTTAGATCTTTAATGAAAACTTTTGCAGTCTCACTCCCAGTTTCTGCTCTTGCATTTTTGCGGTTAGCTTGCTGTCAGTAAAGTAAAAAAAAAAATTTCTAATTTTAATTGTAACTACCTATTGTTGAATTATCCCACATTATGATGGTAATTATTCATCTCAGACATTATTCTGACCAATTCTCCAACTATGAGAGAGGGCAAATCCAGCCCCCATAAACAAATATATTATTTAATATACAAATATATTGCACAGTATGTGTGTATGTTTCTGTTTAACTATGGTTATGTGGTAGAGTATTGTCAGTTTTGTACTGTGAAAGTTTATTACCCTCCCCTCTTTAACATTAACTGGGAGGAAAAAAGCAAAAGAACATTTGCTTATTAACAATGTATTGTCTTCTAACATGAAGAGAAGGCCACAAAATAGCTGTCACAATAAAGAAACAAACACTGACACACCACTTTAAACATGGCCCATCCAGGAACTGAAGCTGTTTGATTTTTGCTTCATTTTTGGCTTTCATTACATAGATGTATAGCTTAGAGGCATCCAGTTTGACCAGAAGCTGATGTTAAAAAAGGTATTTTCACCAGAGATGTCACAATCAAGTTTCCTGTCCCCAATCTGAATGCTGATCCAATATTTATATTGAATACTGAAGCTCCAACTTCAAATGAAACAAGATATAATATATAAATAGATAAAATATAATTCAACTCAGTATACAGAAGATATGCAATTTTGATTAAAAGTGTATCTTGGACATAATTGCTGTAGCCTACTTAGTTTAGTACACCTTATATACCACAGGCTACTTGATACTTAAATAAATACTGAAGGTCCTGGACCAAATATATGAAGTGAAACATCTTACATTATTAACATGGAAGTTACAAAAACATTCATGCTTGGCCAGTGCTATCACAGTGTGGAGCCCTCACAAATGATCGTTGGCCCAGTATAAACACCAGTTTTCAGAGAGCACTTAAACCAGGCGGCCTTTTTGTGTGTGACATTTGTTATTTTAACCGGCGAAAAGTGAGAAGCTGCTAGCTGAATGTTGTGTACACTGCTGCTTTTTGCAAATAAGATGGATTTGTTTTTTTTTTTTGCCAGAGCTTAGTGAATCCAGTCTGGATGTCAGAACTCAGATTCACTCGCAAATAATATTTTATGTTCACATGGTTCTAATTTTTCACTTACACATGGAGCAAAATGCTGCACTGTTAAGCCCACTGACAACAGCTGCTTTGCAAAACTAGCAGTTTAAGAAAGGATCAGTGATTTGATTGGGTTTAATTTAGCTGATACCAACCTATTAAAATGTGCTTGGATATAATCCTTAGGATCAACTTGGGATTCACTTATTTTGCCTGGTAACACCTTGACTGAGGAGCCTGTGGGTGAGCCAGCATCCATGATACCAGGCCTGTGTCCTAAATCACTCCCTTAACTCATTCACTACTCCCTTTCCAGCAGACAGTCGGTAGTTAACCCAATAGTGAGCTATCAGTTGAGATTTTGGACACTTGCATAAGTGGATATATTTCACACTCGGACACTCAAATAAAATGGTGGAGGGTAGTGTATAAAATGTTTGTTTGAATTGTTTACATTGAAATCTGTGTGTTTACTTCTGCTGCTTAGCTCCACCTTCCACATATACTGTATATCTATAAAAGGAATCTTGCTACACTAACATGCCTCAGGCTACATGTTGTGTTACCAAAGTAAAATCATGCACGTCGTGTGTCAGTCTGTTTCCTGGAGCTTTGACACTGCAACCCTCTTCTACTCCCTGTCCTCCTTTCTTCACATTTTCTGACTTGCTCTCTCCCTTTTTCTTTGTTTTTTTCCCTTCTCTGCAAACACTGACTTTTATGATTGCTTGCATACACATAAACAACACACACACACAGTCTTAAACACTCGCTCCCGCCATGTCTCCCTCTCCCAATCATCCCTGTGACCTGCTCTCTCAGGTAAATTGGGGCCTGAGGCGAGTGTGTAGTGCAGAGTAAGTTTCTGACCCTTTTACACGCTTCATTGAGTCATTTCCCATAGAGAACAACAGGGCTGCATTGTGAAATGGATTTTATTTTTTCCCCTGTTGCTTAATATAAAGCACAGACATGATAATTTTGCTAGGGGCCATATCTGTCAGAAGTGTGATATGCAGTTATGTGGGTTATTTTAAGTTGCTATGTACTGTAGCCCAGGCTAAGCCTAGATTAATTTGTCTTGTTTCACTCTGTTATTGCTCAGTTGAGTCTGGAGAGAAAACAGCATTGAAGCAAGCTGTTTTTTTTATAGTTTTATTCTTTTGAGCAGTAATGTGATAGTTTATGCATCTTCTGTTTATAAAATCTTTTTTTTAGCTAAATTGCTAGAGATTAAATTATATTTTCCCAGTTTTCATTGTGGCTATAGTATGCTATGGTCTTAACAGGACTGCTGACCTTTTTCAAAAGCCGTTAATACGGCAGCCATCAATAACACTATATTCTGCAATATCAGCTTAATTTATGGCAAATGCCGTCAATACTTTTAGTAGCATATTTTCTCAGTAAAACAATCGATATAGATTTAGTACATCCTGTTCCTCATGGCATTTAGACAAAGATGCAACATAAAAAGAAAGTGCTATAAAGAAACAATATATAAGCACACATAGTTATTGATGTCTGATTATATTTTGGTTCATGCTGGCGCTTGTTTGTCTTCTGACCACCAGTAACTGATTTTATTCCCCCCATGAAGTGCAGATCTCAAACAGAGACAGCATTACACTCACTGAAGAGTTAAACTATTTGTCATTAATGTCTTTTGTTGACATGGATTTGAAAATAATGGAAGATTGTGGCAGATTGAGTTGTGTATTGCGGGTGATTGACCCACAGCTTGGTACCAGATATATTTGAGTGTGGATGGATTGATGTTGTAGCTTTGGGCAGAATCGCTAGATCTGACAGTGCATGAGTGTGACAGTGCATCTGAATGTCTACCCACAAAGACTTCAGCATGCAGTATCCTTCCTGTGTTGGCAGACAGGTAGGCTTAATGGATGTATCCTTGTCAAGTCTGAGGCTCCCAGCAATTCTTACAAATGTAAATGTGTAGTTACCCCAAAATTAGCAATAAGATGTGACAGTATAAAAGACACGTAACTGGTAATAATGGTAATAATAATAAGAAGAATGGTGGGATAACAACCAATCTTCCAATATGAGTAAAATACCCTAAATGTATGTCTATGTATTAGTTTTCATTGTTACTTACGTTACTTGTGGAGTTCACCTTTCTTGCATGGGATTCAAGTTTTGCACTGCACACTTGTGATTCTCAGAAACCAATGTGTACACATACAAACGTGAAACACAGCATTCGATCAGGAAATGATCAATGAATATATTGGTGTGACACAATGAACTTCTCAAATCACTGTTTGTTTGGCAGTGCTGTAAACATGAGTTGTTTCTCTTCTGTTGCTAGATGTGGCTAGAGACATGCATGCTACCCTTAGTAGTCATCACAGACATTTCAGACTTCTCTGGGACCTTACTTGACCATAAGTGTCACCAAATCAGTTAAAAGAGTGCAGTTTTAAGAAAGGATCAAAACAATGCAGCAGAATCAGGGACATCTTTGTTTTTATTATATTCATCCTTCTTCCTTGTCAAAAGCTACATTATCCAAAATGCAATTAAACTACCAACAGTTCAGTTAGAGATGCAGGTGTGTAAAGTGGCAATTCTAGCCATAAGTTGCTAGCTCTAGATGAGCCGTGGGCTATAGAGTGTGATGCACACAGTTTTTAGGAACACTAAAAATGCAGTTGTGATCAGAAGCTGAGATCTCCCTGAAGCAGTTTAGTCTACTCTGCACAGCTACACCTTGTGTAAATTGCTAATTTGGATTCCTTTCAGAAAAATGCTCGATGAGATGGATTAGAGGGTCAAAATCTTGGCATTGGTTGTCTCCATCGGCAACACGTAAGGCCTGAGGTCCTGTCTCATTAATGCATTTTTTACCCTGGCTACTCTGCACCCTTGCAGAGTTGATGTACTGACACTGAGCTATTCAGTTGTGTCACTGTAGACTGAGGTCTGTGAGAATCCGGTAGTTCCATAGTCCGCATCTCAGTGTTGGAGCTGAAGGCAGCTGGCAGCAGAACTCAGTCCTGACATTAATGGTGTATCTGCTTGACAGAATGCACATTTCTTGCTGAATTTGTGTGTCTGTGTATTTGAATGTGCGCTGTGTGTTTATGTATGTCAGTTTTAAATGCTGCAGCACATCCAGGTGCAGTATATCTGTATATCAGTATGTAGCAGTATTTATATCTCTATATCAGTATGTCATAGTATGTGTGATTTTGCCTGTGCAGAGCAACCTGAGGAATCGATTATTGAGGGGGCTTGACAGCTCTGCTCGCCGGATGCAGCAGAATACATACTGTAGCAAGGGAGCACCATCAGTTGCCCTGACAACACCAGTGCCTGTCAACACCTCCGTCTTAATAGTGACAAATTGTACTTATTACATCAGCGTTAATTCTCCCCGATCTCCCTCAGATGAAGATACTTAGCTCTGCGCTGATCAAATTGTGTCAGCATAATTACTGGGAACAGAACCCTATTAAAAACCAGGGCCTCAGATGCACTGTCCAGACTCATCCACAGGCCTATCACTCAACATGCATCTCTGCGTAGGAAGTGAGGGAGGGAGGGTGGAGGGTAGAGGAAGGCAGGGAGATGGGGGATTGAGGGGGGGGTGAGTAAGGAGGAATGGATATTCTGAGGCAGTTGTATGCACATAGATGTTACTGCTGGAGTCGTCCTCTCCTAACATTTTTTTTGACTGGTGCTGAATCCCCAAGAAGAGCTGCTACAAAAATCCTGCAGTAGTAATTAGAGGTAATTGAGGAATGTTGTAACAACTTTTAAAAACTTTTTAAAAACCAAAGTAGAGGTGATGATTGGATATGGCCTTACATTAGTCAACAAAGTATCATAAGTACAATTTATAAAATATTGAATGTTGTAATTGGACATTTGTAACTTAGTTGTTAAATAATCATAAGTAATCATGGTCAATATAGATCTACCATCAGATTATTTTGCTCTAGAAGGCTATACATTTGGCCATATGAATATTGCCAAAACGATATTCTCCCTTTCCCCTGGAGTGAGAGGAAATAATTGTTCGATGGAACAATTTCTTTTATCTTAAGGAGCTGTTGGGGAGAGGCGTTTTATGGGAAGTCATATGAGGAAACACGGGGTCCCCGGGGGAGCAGTCAGTAAATGTGGACTATAGAAAAAACAAATGATTAAAATTTGAAATTTCATTAAAGCTTCAGCCTAGTTTTACAATAACTGCAATTACCATAAGCAATTTTCACAGCTCTATAGATATGGATTTAGCATTGCCAGTTGCCAGTAGCTCAACAGTGAATTAAGTCTCTCTCTCTCTCTCTCTCTCTCTCTCTCTCTCTCTCTCTCTCTCTCTCTCTCTCTCTCTCTCTCTCTCTCTCTCTCTCTCTCTCTCTCTCTCTCTCTCTCTCTCTCTCTCTCTCTCTCTCTCTCTCTCTCTCTCTCCCTGTGTTGGTCCTGAATGGCGCTGGAATGGAATTCACAAATTAGTGTCGTCTGATGGAAATGTGCTAATTGCTGTTGTTAAGCTGCTGCAATAATTAGGTTATGATGGCAGACTGCTACACATGTTGCATACATACACACACATACACACACATACACATGGACACACGCACACACGTACACACACACAAAACCGCGCAGCCCAAAGCCAACATCCTCTCTCCACTATGGTGGAAATAGAAGGCTAGATTTAATTACTCATTTTACTATCCATCTGTGAGTATAATTTTCCAGACACAGAGTCAAACACAGGGTGCAACAGTTGACTACAGTTTTTCTTGCTGTGGGTTAGAGAGATGTTTTTTTTAATTACAGTAGTACATTGTAATGTAGTAACACTAAGTAAATGATTAGATTAGTTAGCTGGCCATTTGGCTGTGGAAATGTGTGTAGCAAGCTGACAGAGACAAAGCAGAGAGGCAGGTTGGCGTAGCATTAGTTGGGATCTCCTCCTAGGCTGCAGACTTTAAATACTTCAATACTAGGTGCCATTTTGAAGCAATGTAGGCATAGTGACGATACTGAGCATCCCATTTGAGAGGGCATGGCATCCTGCTGCAGTATCACCTTGCTCCAAATACTTTGTTTTATATAATTGGCGCTCCAACAGTTTCATCTTTCAACAAAGGTGACCATGAGACTGATTAAATATAGTATGTCTCTGCTGTCACATCAGGCCCTCGTTGCTCTGCCCACATGCCAATACCCCTGCCTCCTTTACTTTCCACAATAGATTGCAGAAAGCTAAAAACGTGCTAAACAAGCTACAACAAGCTAAAAAAAAAGAAAAAAGAAAACATGCAATAAGTCCTAAACACAGGCAACATCCTACAGAACATACAGAACATATTCTAGAGACAATAAACTCATATTACTCATCATTAATCATCGAAATATTTGTGTTATAAAAATCCATAAATGGTGTGTGATTTCAACATGACACAGAAATAAGTAGCCACTGATGGCTTTAAAAAGGAGATAAATACTGTTGACTGCTCAACACATACTATGAACATCTTTTTTTTTTTTTTAAACGTGTGTGTGTCAGACTACATACCATTTTTGAGGGGCAGTGAACTCAATATGTCTGGTTTAGACAAGTGGCTGTTGTTTTTGTGACCTGATAACATCTCATCTATTCCGTTGTAAAAAAAACAGCCCAGTACTGTGTGTAGTGTTGTGTGTAGTTGTTTTGATGTCCTGACGTTCTTCGATGCGCTGACCTGCTTAGCAACATGCTACTTAATGGCTCTCGGCTCCAGCAGAGATTACTGGATTGCCAACCTCATCAAAGTCATCAACATCCCCCAGACTCTTTAACCTTGGAGACCTGACATTCCTTCTCTGCAGTTTTTGTGATGTGTGTGTGTGCGTGTGTGTGTGTGTGTGTGTGTGTGTGTGTGTGTGTGTGTGTGTGTGTGTGTGTGTGTGTGTGTGTGTGTGTGTGTGTGTGTGTGTGTGTGTGTGTGCAGTCAGACTCAACAAGTTACTATACATTTATGTAAAATGAATCTTCTCTCCATGTGCTCTTGTATAATGGTGCTCTCCCGTCGTGACTCAAACCTTCTCCACACACAGCTTCAGTGCTTCTCTTCTTTCAACTCCATCATTATAACCTATTGTTTTATCACCTCTCTGAAACAAAGGAAAACCCCTATGTTGCCCGTTGCCGTGTACTCCATGTTGACATAGTGTTGTTATTGGCAACATGCATTGCATTGAACCAATTTTAAAGTTCAGTCATGTGGGAAAATATTTACAAAAACTAAATTCAGAATGCTTCAAATAATGATACAACAGTAATGTATCATATCAATATTTTAATGTTTTAGTGGCCACATTTTTAATTAAGTGTGACCAAATATATTTATATGTCCCAAGTCTGCTGTCAATCCTCTTACTCTAATGTAGCAAATCTGACCAGCACCAGGAACGAGCAAATACTCTGAAATAGGGGTCCCATGATTTATTAAGAGGACATCCTTCACTTGTTCAGTTGTTTATTAAATATGAATTGTTCATCTCATGGCAGTTGGACATTTTTTGCATGGATAACATTGCACAAATTATTTATGATAAATGAAAACCCCATTTTTAATTTAAAACTGTGGTGATATAACACAAAGCAGTCACTGCATTTCACTCTGTCTGCCTTTTCTCATAGCGGATTACCGTTTAGAAATACGGATGAAAAAAATAAAGAAAAATATTTAATTGCCGATCTTCCATCTGAATGTCATTTTAACAGATTAAGTGATGGATCTGAATAGTTAATGCTGTAAGTGATGTTTTGTTGTAGCTGTAACCAGAAAATGTTGTAAAGCAATGACAACACATTATCATACTGTAATTCACATTTAGTGTTGACACTTCAGTGACTCTTTGTCATCAGATGAGTGAATGGTTAGTTTTCAGGAGTGAAACACACTTAAAACACACACATGATTTAAGGGGAATATAAAACATAATGAAAACAGTCTTTTTTTTCTCTCTTATCAATCTAAAGAGCCTTCAATATTTGCAGTTCCCTATCTCTAGAATCAAAAAGCATATCTTTACATATGGATGGTGCATGGTATGGTAATTGGGGTTAATTGGTGTTGGTTTTATTAATCAATCCCTTTTATCTTTTTTGACATGCGTTATTCTTTGGTAAACCCATTGAACCATTTTTCTTTTTTAAATTTCTGTGAGATTAGTTTAAATGATTTTTTACTGCCCCCCTCCCCAAAAATTGAATTTATCATACATCATACAGTATGGCATCCGGTAATTTCAATATTCAATAGGCTTTTATGGTATTCAACTAAATGTATATTAAATGTGAAATACAGCTTTGGGTGAACTTGTAGGTAAAGGAAGGTGTTTACTGGATGGTGGGCGTTTGAGACTGCAGGATTTCATTGCAGTGTTCTGACACAGCCAACCACTGTTTTAGCATTCAGGACACACACAGAGAGAGAGAGAGAGAGAGAGAGAGAGAGAGAGAGAGAGAGAGAGAGAGAGAGAGAGAGAGAGAGAGAGAGAGAGAGAGAGAGAGAGAGAGAGAGAGAGAGAGAGAGAGAGAGAGGAGAGAGAGAGAGAGAGAGAGAGAGAGAGAGAGAGAGAGGGAGAGGGGGAGAGAGAAGGCAGGAGAGGAAGTAGATTGAGCCAAACAGGGACACAGAGGTTTTTGAGGGTGAATAAGAGACAGAGAGTCTCTTAGCATTCCAGCTCTGATGCCAAAACTTTCACTGAACCAAAGATGCCTTCTTCGTTGAGGCTTCAATGGCAGCTCTGTCATTTGCTTGTATTCCTAAAATCTATTCACACAGCAGGTGCATTGAGAGAAAGAGATTTTTATAGGTGACTTATACAGGTGCTGAAAGCTTTTTGAATTGACTCAGTTTTAATAGCATTAGCTTGGAGGTTTTGTGAGCAAATCTGTGACATTTTTTTATTCCAGTCTTATCTTTACTGCCCTGTTTCGGTTCAAAATTTTCCTTTGCTGTCTCAAAACAAGTAGGAGCTCAAAGACACCACCAGAATTGGATAGTTTTGAGTCAGGGCTCTTAAAAATTAAAAACCTTGATAGACCAGTTGATGCCACTATAAAAGCAACTTTTTATTTTAACTGCTAACTCATAAGCTGTATGATGTTGATTTCCTGCCCTGAGACATATCCACTGTACAGTTTTTCATTATATTTGATTATTTTTCCACCATTTACAATTTCATGCAAAATCCATTTTCATTGTTTTCACCACCATTGTCTTGAAATCTTAGATATAACAAACTGTCTAGTTAACAGCAGTGTTGAAAATCCAAATTGTTTGACTGTGATGGCGAAGGCATGTTAATAAATTACCCATATCTACATGTGTGGGATTAAGTGCATCAGATCACATTTGCTTAAAATCCACAGTAAACCATGCAATCTCGATCAGTTTTGGAAGCCCTGAAGTGGTACACTGTTAAATGATTTTACATTTTTCACTACAAAATTCATCATGCCTACTCTTTGGAAAAAAATGAGTGCACAGTCCATTATACAAGACGCAATCGCTAACATAACATTGGTCTAGTATTACTTACATTTATCACATTTGTAATGATGCACTACTACACACTGCATCTCCAGAAATGTAATTCACTTCTTCTTCTGCAGTGGACAGTACATGTTCCCTGATCTACCACATTATGCTGCTGAAGAAAATGTTGCTAAATACTGTTGTAATTTATCTAATTGATAGTCAAAAAGCTTATTTGACATCCCATCTTCTCTTGTCAATGTCTCAGATGTTGTTACGCAGTAGTCAGAATAGGAATACGGTTAAAAAAGTGATGCGATGCATTCAGAAAGTTATCTTTGAAGTTTCAAATATGTGGCACAAACATGAACTGTGACACGGAGAGAAGCCAGCAGCAAAGTGTTGCAGATAACTGACTTAAATACAGATATTTCCCATTCACAAAAAATATCATTAATTCTTTAGCAGGTTTCATTTTTGTTTCTTCAAACCGGTTCCTTCACCTCAGGTCAAGTATCTTTTCTTTTTTTTTTGAAGAGTGGTGCAGTAGTTTGACAATTAGCATGTCTTTTATTGATTTCAGGGTCATCATGTTAATTAGATAGATCCAGGAGAGAGACAGTGTCTGCATTCACCCCATGGTCTAGAACATTACACCTACAGTATACCATCAGGCTTAAGTTTTAGTTATGTGTAATTTATTTTTAACAGTGAATGAAGGCAGTTATGATTAAGTATGGCAACCTACATAGAGAGATACAGTATATTAACAATAGATATATCTTCTTTTGGTCCACAGAACAGTCATACTACTCATTTCAATTTCTCTGCATGTAGCCATGCAGCACTGAGGAGCCCTGCGGTGGAGAGTTCAGTCCTGCGATCTGACCTCAATCAGTTCAGATTAGAGCTGTGATCCAACGTCAGGCCCCCCGTGCCCTGTTTCACGTTGCAACGTACCCCTGACTCTGAGCACGCAGAAATTAGTCTGAGAACACACTGTTCACTCCTCTGACATTACCACCACAGGAGTGAAGGCATTACTTCCTTTCAAATGTTTTTATTTTTGAAGCAGCAGCATAGGATCGTTAAAAACAGTAAATGGTGGTAAATGCTAAATTAATCCGGGTTAACAGCGCACTGACAGTATCATTTAAGTCTTTTGGATATGTGGTTCCTTTCCCCGACTGATGCAGTGTAAAGAAGACCTATGATAGGCAGTTATCTGTTTTTAATTTGAATATAATAACTGAACTGACTCATGAGAGTTGAAGTCACCACACAGACCTAGAACATTCATAAACCCATTTATCATCTCTCTGTCTCCACTGACCTGACTAGAACTGGGTCCCTCCTCACTGTCTGACTCACAGTGCACCGTAGATGCAGTCCCACTTTCCTCTTTAAGCAATAACAACACTGACTCACCGACTCACCCTTTTATAGAAGAGATTACTGTCTATACACAGCATTTTCAGCCTATTAAATTCAAAGCGTTGCATACGTAGCACAAGTGGCAACTTCTAGGGCATGGATGTATTATAAGAGCTGGATACGGCTCCACCACTCAGCCTGGCTGCCAAATTTTTCCCAGTGGTCACTCATGATATTGCAGTGAAAAATATCCCTGCGGCCCCAAAAGCATTTTCCCCCAAGGACCACCATTATAAAAGAGAAGTCTATAAAACTGTAAAACAGAACGAGTGGCACTGCAATAAAAAAATTATAGTAAATTATGATTCTTTCTATAATGAATTGTTTGATCCATGGATGTTTTATATTTGTAAATCTTTCCTCGAGCTGAGAAAAGTCATTTTAAAAAAACATGACATCATCAGAATGTAAAGTTCATGGGCCAAACGGGAACTTGCAGTTGGGGTCAGCAGGGGAAACACTACCGCACATATTCAGTGGGCCAAAGGATACAGAAGCAAACCTGTGAGCTAGAAACGGGTTTTGGCGTACGTGCCAGCTGAGCAATTGTTATTGGACTAAATTGGTGCCATTTTTTAGTCTGATATCCAGTTCTTATAATACATCCATGCTCCAGGGATGAAAATAAAGCCAACCAAGAAGTGCCAAAAACTGCAGTTTCTTGAGTGGCCACTTGAGGCTGGCCTAAAAATGCTCAATTTACAGTAGAAATAAACTTGTTTACAGCCTTGTACAAAAGCTTGGTGCAAACTGTTCCTTAGCTTATTTCCCCATTCATTACAGTTGTATGTCACAGGCAGGTTGCCGTACCATGCCAACAATGTTAGGGTAGTTAATGTAACCATGGTGTAACCCCAGATTCACAGAGTATAGGCATAGCCATAGCTGTTGCTATTTCAGTGTGTTTTCAGTTCATCAAAGTTAATTGTAAAATTTTGGTCACCTAAAAAAATTGTTCAGTGTTTGGTTGTACTAAAGGACCCTCTAAAGGAGTCTGCTCTTCAGTTTTTTCCAGTAAGTGCATGATCTTTTAATGGTTTTCAGTCTGTTTTTCCGTAGCAAAAATTAGCATGAGCGTTAATAACCTAAGACTGTACCTGCACCAAACTAACCCAGCTATCAGCTCCAAAATCCAAGATTGCAATGGTCGAAATGCAAACTTGAAGATTTAAACCAGGAGTCCGCAACCAGTGGGTTATGTCATCGTGGCTACCTCCATTATTTTTATATATGGTTTAGTATTGAGGTTACTTCCCATGATAAATGGATAAATGGATCTCTCAAACAGAGTGAGACCCCATCACAAACTGAAACTAAGCATGAACAGAATATGTACTTCTTCTTGTTCCAGTTTCAAAATTGTAAATTTATAAAGACAGAAGCTACTTCATTAGTAAATACCTATACCCATACATCAATTATTCTTTGTAACATTACACCGACTAAATGTCTAGTACCAGTCAAAAGTTCGGACACATCTTCCCATTCACTTAAATGAAAAAATCAAAAATGTAACATGTTTATTACTATAGGCACGTTTACATTTTTATAATAAACATGTTTTTAAACCATTTTATGCTGAAAATGCTGAACACCACAAAGGTACCTTCAGATGCTATAAAATGTAGTAAAGTTAAGTATGTTGTTTTTGTATATTGTTTTGTTTGTCAAGGAGCATGTAGAAAAGAAAAGCATTTCACACATAATAATAATAGCATAAGTATTATACACATTTGTCAGAAATGTGGGCCACTTGTGACCACGCTGGACCACAGATGTTGATCTTACCTGGTCAATTAGAATTAAGATGTTGGCATTTTATCATTAATTCATTCTCATCACTGAGTTGCAGATTGTAAGCTAAGATGTGACCAACTCGGCTCCTATTTAAATCCCAGTGACTTCAGTGCATCTGCTGCCAGTGAGGATACTGTGACACTAGCTCATCTGTACGTCGAGGCTTATTTAGCCTGCTGAGAGTGAGAGCCTGCTGTTCGTATTAGATTCTGTCTCTGGCAAAGTGGGGATGATTAGATAAAGTGTGTCTGGTGGAGTGGAGCACTTTTCACTTTACAGTAGCAGCGCCTGTGAATGAGCAGAGGGAAGGGCTCCACTTTCGGACAATAACACAGAAATCTCTGTCCAGAGGATTTCAATACATCTGGGAACCGAGGCCTCAATTACTGCCTTAATTAATCCACAGCAGTTTATATACTGCGCTGGACTACATTACAGATTTACAGTCCTTTCACATTACATGTATTTAAAGGACATTGTGTGTAATTTTTCACTTGACATACTGGCTTTGTGAACAGGAATTACTCCTAAATACTGATGCAGTGAACGAGTTAAAGACAAAGCAATGGAATTAAAGGGAGCGGATCGCGACAGAAGAAATACAATACAATACAATACAATAGCTCTCATTTTGAAACCCCTTGCTACTGTAGCGTTCCCTTTGCCTGCACTTCATTCTGTCATAACACAATAACTGAGCTCTGACGTCTTAAAAGGCATTGCAGGAGCATAGAGGTGCTTGAAGAGAAAATTGCAGCAGCTCACAGCGGCTGGAGTGAAATACCATTTTGTCTCACTCAAGATGGATTCCACAGTGAGATTTCAGAGGACCAGTACAGAATCAAAATGGAGAAGCCAGAAGGGAGGAGAGAAGAAAGGGAAAGAGGCAGTGTGTGGAGTGGAAAGCTACAGAGAAGATCACTGAATTCTTTGATTGCTGCCAATGTACATGTTAAAATATAGTTTTCAGAGTTTTCACCTTTTGGCTGTTTATTGGCAAAATGTTGATTGATTTTTTTCCTCTTCCTCTTTTTTTATCTGATCACAACCACGTAGTATAAAATGTTATCGTATATTCACAAAATTTCCAGACATTTATAAAATTACCTAAATACAAAATATAAAATGAAATTTTAAAAAAGACTTCTTCCTCTGCTGTGTACACAGTGAAATATAGCTAAAAAGTGACAGTGATGATGATAGTAAATATTAAACATCAGTAATGCTTTTTTCTTTTTTTTCTTTTTTTTGCATTTGGCCTCCTCAACCTCTTGAGAAGATTTCCTCTCACCAATCGTCTCGCACACTGGCATGCATGCATGGCTGCCGGCATATCTCCACACACACACATACACACCCTCCCTCTCTTTATAGATTCCACTTGCTGGTTGCCCATCTAACAGCCCTGTATGTAAACCAGCGAAACCCCTTCAGGACATCAAATCCATGGAATCTGTTGTCGGTTCTATCTAGGTCAATGCTTACAATAGCTGTGCAAAAAAAATAAAAATTTCACTTCTCCCGCCCCGCTCTCTATTCCCCCTGTTTGCTTAACCCCACAAGGTCTATTTTTCTTTTCCATGTATAAAACTCAAAAATGCATATAAAATGTAAGCATATTAAGCATGCTTTGCTTCTTTCATACATATTAGTCTCAAGTGGAATATTAAAACATGTAGTGGTTTGATGTTAACATTAGCGTAGAAATGAATGTTTGAGGGGGGAAAAAAACTACATTTAGGGTATTTCTCGTTTGCATTTTTCAGCTAATTGGTTTGGACTGTGCCATTATTCATACAATCCTGTCTGGTAACACTAAACCTTAACACAGCACTGGAGCACACTGGAGCACTGCAACATAAAATGCAGAGGCCACACTGCAATTATAGTGTGACATACAGATCTTTTCGCTCTGATCTGTAGGGGATAATGTTACGTGACCTAAGGGAGGTGGTATTTAATTTGTTACAGAAAGGAGAAGCCTCTGCACCTGCTTGCCCATGCATTTTTCATATGATCTTGAATTGTCTATATGTGGAAGGCCATTTTGCTTTTCACAACAATAAATATTAAAACTGCACCAGTTTAAAGTAAATAATCTAACTCTTTAGCGCTTTTAAAGATTTTGGCTGGGGGAAAAAAAAGCAGGCTGTCTTTTTACAGCTTAGCGATTTGTTATCATAAATATGAAAACACATCATACATGTTTACTCTTTCTTAAAAAAAAAAAAAGAAATAAAAGAAAGGAAAATCAGAAGAGAACCCTCTGCTCCTCTTGTTCAACTTAAATGAATTACCCACTGCTAATCTGCTTTAGCGGCTCCCACACAGCCTCGGTTCATACTACTTTTGGATAAATCACTGATATCACTGCCTTCAGACACAGAGTGCAATCAAAATCAAATACGCAGAGAAAATTTCTGCTAATCTAAGCAGTCAAAAATAGCAGGGAATTAAATTTATTCCAGTGCTGTTTCTGGTGCTACTTATCCAGGTTTCTCTTCTACTAAATATTCTTCTTGTAGGTGTCTGCACATACTCCCAGTGGTTGGATGTACAGTTTTATTGTTTCAGAACATCCATTTCCTGCTCATTTTTTTGTACTGTATTAAAAACAACTTTCCACAGACATGGATAACCTGAGCTTGATAATCCACAACAATAAACAAAAAGCCTCAATTTGTTTTGTTTAATCTCTTTTTACAAACTTTATTTGAAACACCCTTTTCTCTTGTTTTTGGCATTATATATTAACTTGCTATTTGCTTCTTTACATTTTTGTAAAGAGGAGAGCGATGTAAGGGAGAAGGGAGAGATGTTTAGGTAGGCATTCTTAAAATGTGCTGATGTGCACAGTGGTATTTTCTTTAACCTGTTCACACTGCTGTATATTTTCCCATCAGCATCACTTGCTGTATACCTTTAGCTGTTACCAAGCTGTTCCTCCTCAGGCAGGAGTTAAGCTGCTTCTGTCACTCTGCCCACCACTGCACAGTGAAGACAATCTCCTGTAAATTGCATTTTCAATCAGATTTGACATGAACCTGATACCATGGGGGTGTGGGCATCCAGGTGATGGGAAGGTTTCTTTCCTTATGGATGCTGACAACCACTCCGCCTGGTTTGATCTGCAGAATTATCAGAATATTAATGTGCACACTGAACTGACAGTGACAGCCAAAGAGGGATTGACTTTCTTTATGGGACATTGGAACAAGTGATGACAATACAATTGGTTAGAGGTCCAAGATTTGCTACACAGCTCTGATTGTAGGAATGATCTTTGTGTATGTTTAAAATCATGACTACATTTTATGATCCATTACCTGGATTAAACAGACTTTTACTTCAAATATTTCTGAGTTTAGTCTCACTACACATCAAATCTTTTGTAGTTATTGTTTATTTACATGAGATAAGTGAAATTATTTTTCACTTTGCTCTAGTGAGCTTTCTTTTGTCATGTAAAAATAAAGAAAAACTTTGAACTTCTACAGATTTACCCTGCATCAGCACCCCACGGAGACAGAAATCCTTCAGTTGTGTAGGAGTGAATGAATTCTTTATGCTATAAAAGTTGTTTTGAGTCTATGTAACCAATGTTGCCTTTTATGTGTTGCCACTCTCTCCTCTTATCTGCTCCAGGACAAAGATATCTCATCACATCCACGGGAGCCTTGTATATTCTGGACGTCCTGCCTGAGGATGGGCTGAATAACTATCGCTGCACCACACGCCACCGCTACACCGGTGAGACTCGTCAGAGCAACAGCGCACGTCTCATCGTGTCAGGTCAGTGCTGCGTTCAAACTCAATTTAATTGCCATTGCCATACATTGGTCTTTGCTACCACATACAGTTTATACACACGGATGGAACAAATAGTGCAGGATAACAAATGATTGTATTGAAGAGAATGCCGTTGATCATCCTCACACACGCTTACAGTTTTTCAGTTGGTAAAACTGCATGAGACAGAATAATGCACATTTATAAATTATGAATTACACCAGTTAAAATGATATCAACCATGAAAATGTTGTCCCTATGAATTATGGGTGAATTATAGAACTTTGATTTATCAAATTTACAGTCTATCCAATCCTGTCATGCAGAACTATCCACTCGACTGAATGAATTATGCAGTTCATCTTTGTGCCAGTCATGAACAAGTAAACAAACACTGCTATGTAGGCTCACTGATCTATATTGTAAAGTTTGATAAATGAATTATCATTTATCATATAATTGGCAGGTGGATATAAAAGACCAATCCATGCCACACTCTCTGATTTGGTTGTGAGGAAAGATAAAAAAAATTAAAATGATAGAAACAGAGAGTCTGTTGCTCTCTTCTCTCCCTCACATAACAAAATATACAGTATATAGGACTGAATCTTGACCCCAATAATCAATATTGGATTATACTGTCATGTGCCTGGCAACGCTCACCACTAATTAACACTAAATTCTTTGCTCCTTCCAGACCCCACCAATGCTGAGCCAAGCATCTTGGATGGCTTTGACCACCGAGAGGTGATGATTAATCATCGGGTGGAGCTGCCCTGTAAGGCCTCAGGCTACCCGATGCCCAAATACCGCTGGCTCAAGGACAACAGCCCTTTGGAGCCTGACAGTCGCTTCCGCCAGACCATCACAGGGTTGCTGATAGAGAGCTTGCAGCCCAGCGACTCTGGGACGTACGTTTGCGAAGTGTGGAACAGTTATGGCAATGCTGAGGTCATGGGGCGCGTGTACGTCAAACGTAAGTCTTTTATTAAAAGGGGGAGATCCTCTGTGATTAGTGTCTGGTCATTCACACATCATGATGTGGTCATTTTCTAACAATCGTATGTAAACTGTGGTGCTATGAGTGGATGGAAAACAGAAGAACTCAAAGGTTTATGACTATTTAAGTGTCCATATGTACAATTTTCAGTCCTTAACTTTAGACTCTGGTTGAAACAGTCTCTGGAATTTGAGATAGTGTTCATGAGTAGGTGACTAGCTATGATACTATATGGGCAAAATGGACATAACATTTTGCTGAAAAGCATCTCCTGGAACAACCAAATATCATGAAGCAACTAACATGTACAGTACATTTTCATAACCTCTGAAAAAGATTTAGCAACAACTGTACAGATATCTTTATTTTCTATCACCGCTACTCTGAAACTATGACTTTCTTAAAAATGCAGCATTTTTCTGATTTCTTTGTGTTCTTAGAGCCTTTGAAGGTGGTGGTCAGCCCTCGGAAGGTGAAAGGCAGTGTGGGTAGCAAGGTGTCTCTGTCCTGTAGCGTGAGCGGCTCAGACGAGTATGAACTGTCATGGTACCGCAACGGAGAGATCATCTACCCTGGCAACAATGTCCGTTTCACTGGGCTCAACCGGGAGAACCTCATCATGGAGGGAATGTCGAAGAGTGACGGTGGGGCCTACCAGTGCTTCGCCAGGAAGGGAAAGATGTCTGCACAGGACTTTGTGCAAGTCATCCTTGAAGGTAAAGTAGGTGGATGTGATTTGCAGCAGTGCAGTGCACAAGTATCCATGCACACAAATGCTGACCAAAAGCCACATATACACTATGCATAATCAGTTAGCTGTAACATATTCAGGCCTTGAGGATCAATACAGGACTTACGTGTTAATGGCATCCTGCTGTGAATCTCTGCTATAGGCCGTCATTAGTATGATCATCCCAGACTTCACAAACACATACAAAAAAATACATGCACCACACATAGTGAATCTAATAGCTTACCTTGGCAGCGTTGCTCAGGCAACTGTCTCCTGTGGCCAGGGAGCTGTAAAAAGAAGATATTGATCATCTATAATCATGTGGAACAGCCCTAGATTATCAGAGAGCAGCAGCAGGCAGACACAGACATTTCAAAAACCAACCACTCTCTCTGTCTGGAGGAAAGCTGCTGGATCACTGTTCATAATGAAACCTATAGAAGTACTGTGGGTCTGCCTCACAATATACAAAGAAACATGTACACACAGAATGTCAAAGTCTTGACACAAACCAAAGATTTATCTTTTAGTTTTTCTGGGTTGAGACTTGATTATTATTTCACAGAACAGGACTTTTTAAGATTTCCACCTGACATCAAATTAATGATTGTGATTATATAATATGCTGCACCGTTCTCATTGTTATACGTATGCACTGTGTTTTTTCTCAAAAAGTATCCACTTCATATACATTATTAGTTCAGTAATCACCAATAGCAGCTCCCATAGAGGAAGAAAAACTTATATCCCCTAACACAATTCATAAGAAACAAGAAAATGCTTTTAATCACCCAACTGTCCATCCTAAAAACTCACAGCACAAACTGTTTATCTGCAGAAGAGAGATGACTACTTCTTTAAAAATAAGTTGTTGGAGGTTTAAAAGAAACCACAAACAGAACAGACAGATTTTTACAATTCAAAACAATACAATCCATGGGACAAGATATTTCCAAATGTATTCAAATGACTTTTCTAGCTCTAATAATAGACAGGAAATCCTTTTCATTCATCCTGTGGAGATGACACTACCTCGTGCAGTTTTTGGCCAGGAAAGTGTTTTCAGTTAGATGTTTCTCCGTGTCGCTGACTGAGATGACTCAACAATAAGTCAGCATGTTCACACTGCCCTCACTGCCAAAATCACATTAATACTTTATACATCTTTATAACAGGCATTTCACAATTTTTGTATGTCTGTCTTTCAAAGTGCAGTAAAGATCCATTTAGCAGTTGGAGTCCATTCTCTTTCTATAATATACTTTAAAATTTACTGTGAATGAGTTACCGATTTATTCACCGCTGCATTCCTGTCCCCTACCACTTTGTCCCCCACCACAGACGGTACTCCAAAGATCCTGTCCTCCTTCAGCGAGAAAGTCGTGAACCCCAACGAGCCTGTCTTCCTGGTCTGCAACGTCAAGGGCACACCGCCTCCCAGATGCACCTGGTCGCTGGACGACGACCCCGTCATCAAAGACAGTCACCACCACCTGGGCCACTACGAGACGCACGAGGGCCATGTGGTCAGCCAGCTCAATGTGACCCACACGCAGGTGCAGGACGGCGGGGTGTACCGGTGCACATGCAGCAACTCAGCGGGGGTCGTGTACCACCAGGCTCGAATAAACGTAAGAGGTGCTTGTCAAATCAGCTCCTCCAAGAACAACAATACACATACCTGTCTGTCTGTTTGTGTGTCTGTCTTTGTGTCTCTGTCCAGCTGGCTGTTTGGCTTTGCAATACACAAGCTCTGGTTGTTGTTGGGGTCTGAAAGTTGGCCACATAATGTTTTTTTTGTTTTTTTTTTAGGATTTTCTTTCTTTTATATATGCTCTTCGTATGATTTATTTTTCTATTGTTTTGTTGTTTTTCTGCCATATTTTGCTCAGTAATTTCTAGATCTAATATTAAATCTTTAATCGCGTTTATATCAGCTTTTAGGCTGTTCTCCACTGATTGATTTTGCCTCCATTTTTTTGTGTTCTTATGTGTGTTTTCGTTTCTTCTACGCCTTGTATATTTTTTAATAATGTAGCTTCGTCTTTTTCTCTCCAAATTATTACTGTGCTTTTCCTACATGCCTGTATTTTTAGGTCAAATCCTGGTTTGCTGCACATAAGCGTATCTGGATATTGGGTTCCAAAATGGGCTGGTTTGTAAATAGCCAGAAGAAAATACATTTCTTCTGTTTGCATGAATAAATTTATCTGTGGTTTGCTTGTGTGTGAGGGAGTGTTCATGTGTGTCTGTGTCTGCGCGTGTTTACTCAAGCAGCCAATTCAACTCTTCACGATCAGATGTTAAAGTGATTACTCAGTTTCCATTTTATGAGACACAGAATGTATTACTGTTATGTGGGTGAGCAGTGAGAGCCGAGTTATAAGCATCAGCAGCGCAGTGTTATTTAAACACTGTTTTCCTTCAGATGGTTAGCACACTTTAATCTGCTCGTCATTTCACTGCCTTCCACTTAGAGTTAATCCTGTGGTAGAACAAACAAAAAAAAGCTTCAAACAACAGTTGCTTTGCATATCTAAGTATTTCGATGGCAGGTACCATATGTGAAGCTGTGGAGAGAAATGTTCTCTGTTTTATTAGCTGTTCACCTTGCTTTGTTTAAATCCTAAATGTTTCGTTTTATTCACAAAAACAGCAAAATTCAAGCACTGCACTTGTGATTTGATGTCAGTACCAATATAATTGAAATGCCCTTTCTCAATTTATGTCACTTTTTAGGCCGTGCCAACATCCGTCCAATGAAAAACATCACAGCGATTGCCGGACGGGATGCCTTTGTTCACTGCCGTGTGATTGGCTACCCTTACTACTCCATAAAGTGGTACAAGAACTCTGCGCTGCTACCGTTCAACCATCGACAGCGAGCCTTTGAGAACAACGGCACACTGAAGCTCAGCAACGTACAGCAGGTGGATGCTGGCGAGTACAACTGCAAGGTGATGGTCCAGCCCAACAAGATGGACTCCCAGAGTGTACATGTTCGTGTGAGAGGTAAGTATCATCGTGATGCCATGTAGCTCATCAAAAATTAATACTAATGTAATATTGTTCTCTTTGATTAAGTCCTACAGATGATCAGCTCACTTTTGTACACTAAGAAAATTTACTCAAAATATTATTTTTTTTTCTTTGGAACAAAACTTTTCTTCATTTCTGATTTGAATTCAAACAATACAAAGTTTTCATTACAATGTGACAAACAAAAGCAGTGCTGATGTTAAACAGAGACGACATTTCTAGACAATATTCAGACAATTCAAGAATTTTGTTTTTTATCATCACATCCGGCAGTTTTTTGTTCAAGTCACAGCTTGTTTATGTGTTGTAGTGATTTAGTGAAAAAGACTTTTCTAAATGGATTAAGCACAGCTCAGTTTAAAATAAAGTTAAATTTGATGGTAAGAAATAAGAAATATGGAAAAATGGCATCACTGAGAAATCCATCACTAGGTAGATGAATGAAATAAATAGACACACTCACACAGAAAGGCAGACAGCTATATGAATTCATCTCACCATATTTATAAATTAATCTTCCTGATAGTCTTCAGTTCATCGGGGTAACTAATAACTGACTGTTATGACTAAGCTCAGTGACTTATCTCCACTGAGATCTTACAACCTGAAACAGGAAATACTAAGAAGGGCTTCTCATTATACCCCATTTCCGTCCCTCTGTACACTATGTGAAGATGTTTGTCACCTCAATACACTTTCCCACAGAGCGAGGGAAACAGGGAGGGAGCATCAGGGAGAGAAGAAAGTGAGAGCTGAAGAGAGAGCGATGATATAAAGCAACACTTCCCAGTGGTGCTGTAGTGAGCGAGCGCATTTGTTAATTTACTCTGCTCAAGCATAAAATGCGGAAGTGTCTTTGGGGATCCCCAGAGGCCATTATCTCCACTTTGTTGTGAATTAAATAAGCTGCTAAAGTGCTGCTTATTTCTGTGTTATTTGAACTCACTGGACACCGAACCACAGATGACTTGTGTGATGGCTGGAGATTTCCCGGAGAATAGAGCACAGGCAATTTGAATAGACTTATTTTATAACTGTGTGATTATATTATTCAGCCAGATCCACTTTTCGCCTTTGTTTTTTCTGGATATGTGCTATTTCTGTCATCAGGGTTTATATAGTGGATAAAATAGTTGGTTGATGTCATAGGCAGGATAGCAGTTCTGTAGATGAGTATGTAGTTTAGTAGCATATTATCAATAGACATGAAGACAAAGTTCAGTTGGATTTAGATTTATTTTTCCAAACAACCTGAATGACTCACATCAAAGTTATTTTGTTCTGTGTCTGTGTGCTCTTGTAGCTTCTTGTGCTGAAAGGACAAAATGTTCTAGTCTGAGAGTGATGGGGAATTATTGCAGAATGCTTTTCTATTCATGTCTTTTATGTTCCTTCAGTGACCTCTTTAGAGCACAATTGTTAGAAGATTGTAGGGTTAAAAAAGGATGCAGTACCTGTTACAGAATTCAGCTAATTTAGATGTTCTT